>NC_051157.2:198274727-198539215 GCF_013339745.2 Dermacentor silvarum | reverse complement strand
CGCACGAATCTCTATTTCCTATTCACAACGCTGAAAACATGACGCCAATTCTTCCTATGTCGTGTGCCTCCCAAAAGGAGCGGCTATGAAATTTCTTGTTACATGTAGCCCCCCTTCACTGGATTCTTTTTCACGCGTTGGAGATCAACTAAGTGACAGAACCCATGAACAGCATAAAAGCATGATGGCACGATGGTTGACAGATGGCCGAACGATTCATTTACAAGCCTGCATCATAAGTATATTTAGTAAACAATCCATGTTGGACATTCATATTTAGTTAAATGTGTAAGGTAATGCAGGGGCTTTTCTCTAGTAGACACGAAAGCCAAAGAAATGAAGTGGCTATCAACATATCTGAATCAAATGGCAGAGAGCATTTTTCTGCTGTAGACCCCGTACCGTCATATACATGCCCGTTCCGTCATATGACGTACGAGGGTCTGCAATGCACTATGCCCACGGTTGAGTGTGTTACCACGACTGAGCTGGAAATGAGCAGCAACTGAGCAGAGACCTCGATGACACTATACCGTTCACCGTCACCAGGACCTTTGACCTCTAAACCGACCGCACTACAGCCCTATGCACCGGTGCGTTTGCATGTACCCAAACAATTGAAGACAGCAAGAGAACTAGGTGCGGTTGCGGTTTGTAAAAGTGCTGAACATCCTCCGCGCCGCGATGACGCACCAAACGGAATGACGTCATCCCGACGGAAACATGACCCAAGAAAACGAAGCTCGACGACCGCAAGCCACGCGACGTAGCTGCCACGGTTAAACGCGATCGAGCCGTGACCCGACCCAGGAAGCCAACTGCAACGCAGGACTAAAGAGCTACAACGTCGAAGTGGAAGTTTCCATCAACGTCTAAAAGGTTTTCGCTCTAGCCAACACAGAAGTCGGCTACGCAATCAGCGGACACTTCATCGGCCAGTGAAAGAAAATAAAGCTCTACGGTGCGATTCCAACTGTCCTTGTTTAAGGCAACATGGTCCGAATTGTGTGGCGCCGTCCGATGTTGTAGGGGGCTGGCGCAGGACCCTGTCGATTCGACTTCATTATTTAATAACGTCTTTTTTTGTTGGTAATCGCGGTGGGCAGCCTGAACTTTCGCGAGAAAAACGGGCCTCCTGCAAGTGCTGCAGCCTTAAATGTTCAGAAATGCCTTCTTTTATAACTACGCCAGTGGCGTGTCCCCACCATGTGAAATCAAGTTTGAACCACAATCAATATAACATTTCTGAGATTTCCCAATGCTCAGCCAATTCACTACAATTGTCAGCATCACAGAACAATCGAATTCTTTGTTGCCGTTGATGTTCAGGCAATTCTCGGCAGATGCCCAGATCAAAGCTTGTAAATAGGGGCCTCGTTCTTCAGGTTCACACAGACTTCCAAGGCTAGGCTTTTTTGGATCATGGATTAAACTGCTAAGTTTGAGGATTACGTGACGCTGCCACGTTCGCTGAACCCTATTCAAGGCTACATTACCGAGGATTAGTTCGAAGGCCTCTTGGAGAGTAAATTTATTAAAGGCGCACACGCGAGAAACTTGTCGGTGTATCAGTGCTCATGATGCGCCGTGACATAGTAAGGAAATGCCCACAAAGTACTTGAAGCACAGCTTTGGCGCTCTATGGCTGACATATGGTATGAAACTCGGTTACAAATGCCACAAAGTACATAATACGTCTTTCAGATTTCAAAGGCGGGAGTGCACATGCGCGCTGAGCCAGCTCGGAGAAAAGACGTGAATGTATCACGCTAACGCGCAGCACGTCAGAATATCTTTGTAAATATCCAAAGATATTCTTACAATCGAACTTTTGCAAGTCACCATGTGTTCAGAAAGACATGGTCACGGGTGCGCAAGATGAAACGACGAACAAACGAAACAAATTTGTCAGAGGCCGAAACGAAAAAAAAAAAAAAACGCGCGTCAAAAGGTATAGTGTATCATAAACTAAGGACACTCTTAGTTACCGTTAAAGAATACGCAATAATCTTTAAAAGTTATATCACCAAGAGGGTACTGCTGATCTGCAAGCCGATCTCCGGGCAGAAGACGCTTCGGAATTTTTAACCGCCATCATGGCCAAGTTCTAGCATCACTGCTCCAACCGAAAGTTGAAGCGTTGGTGGTAAGGAATGACACAGATCACTATGCACTGTGGAAAGATTTGCTTAACGGAACCTGACACGAGCAGGAACGAGAGCGGGGAATGAATTCGCCCATTCAAATCGGCGACCGTCACTTAGTTGTCACAAGTTCGGATTCCACCCAGTATTTCAAGAATTCATTTTGTTTTTGTCTCAAAAACCTTTATATTACAATGAACCAGTCCTAAACTAATGCGTATAAATAATAAGAACTCGTGTTCTCGATTTCAAACAACAACACAAGAAACAGGTAGTCAAAGTTGGCAAGAAATGACAAGGAATCCTTGTCAGCTTTGATTGCTGGGAATTTTGCTGTGGGCTTTTTCTAGTGTTATTATTCACTATCCTAGGTGCCCTAGAGGGCTTCGCATAGGGAGGATTTGTGATAATATTCAAAAACAGGCGCAGTGGTATCGCTTACAACCAATAGCGAATCCCCATGTAAATATGCGAAAACCCCGCAAAACCCGAACTGCACAAAATTAAAAGCAGGGTTATTCGCTAGATATCTAGACATAAGCACTAAAGTAAGCACAAGTAGGAACATGACGACAGGAGGACATCTATCTGTGTGTGATGCCTGTCATAATAAGCATCTGTAGCGGGCCAGTGAATACGCTGCTCGTTGGAACTGCTCACCTCACGTCAAAGAGGAGGCGCCATTTGAGGGCGCTACTTCGCTCGTACCGCCACCTGGAACAGACGAACGCCTCAAAGTCGTCGCACGGGTTCGCGCTGGCGTTGAGCGTCTCCGAGAGCATGACCGCGTACTCGTAGTACTCCGGGGGCCGCTCAAGGGCCTCCAAAGGCGCCACTACGCTCTCGTCGTCACCGCTCATCCAGATGGTCAGGTAGGAGACGACGATGACGACCAGACCGACGCAAATGATGATGGCAAAAGCGACCCAAAAAAGCGAGGACGACGACCTTTTCGCGTTGGCAGCAGGATTCCCACTTCTGTCTCTCAAGTTAGCTTCGGATGCCAGCAGCTAATTCGGCGTTGAAAAAAAAGTGAGGCATAGAGTAATAAGAATTATGCTATACTAAAGGCTGCAGTAAAATTAGAACAATTACATATTGGTTTGAAGTTTTGCACTTGCAAACGCCAAACTAATTATTCGCAGGTGCTTTAACAATACAGGCAGTTTTAGTTTGCGTGAAATGCTTGACGAAAATTGGGAGTAGAACGCGATCCCTGACTGCTTCTCACGCTTCCCGGCAACTGCAGCTTATGTAACCGTAATGTTTACCTGCAAACGCTGGCGGCGAATGCTTGACGAAAATTGGGAGTAGAACGCGATCCCTGACTGCTTCTCACGCTTCCCGGCAACTGCAGCTTATGTAACCGTAATGTTTACCTGCAAACGCTGGCGGCGAAGACTATGCCCAAAGACGAGCTTTCTAGTAATTTTTAACGCGAAAGCATTATATGCCCAATTACACGAAAATCCGGCGTTGCCGACGGCGCGAAGAATAACAGCACGTCAAAAATACTAGGATTCACGTAAAATTTGTCCGGCAAGTTTCTGTAAACAAAGTCAAGTAATGTATTAAAACGAAAATTTGGTACTTTTCAGTCTGGGTGGCCATCGAACCCGGGCCTCCGCGGTGCGAGACGAGCACGCTTCCCCGTCGCCACGGTGGCTTCTTTTTTTTCTTTATTGTCCGTCGCCACGGTGGCTCCACGTTTGCGGGTGACTACAGTTGTGCCTAGTGCATGCATCATTGCACACATCACGTCGCTGCCTCCCGCGCGTCACTTGCTCTTCGGATTTCATCGGTGCTGTGTCTACTAGGATGCACTCTCGACGCCAAATCATGTGTATAAATTAGGTGTGCCTAGCGCGTGCGTCATTGCACACGTCACGTCGCTGCCTCCCGCGCGTCACTTGCTCTTCGGATTTCATCGGTGCTGTGTCTACTAGGATGCACTCTCGACACCAAATCATGTGTATAAATTAGGTGTGCCTAGTGCGTGCGTCATTGCACACGTCACGTCGCTGCCTCCCGCGCGTCACTTGCTCTTCGGATTTCATCGGTGCTGTGTCTACTGGGATGCACTCTCGACGCCAAATCATGTGTATAAATTATGTGTGCCTAGCGCGTGCGTCATTGCACACGTCACGTCGCTGCCTCCCGCGCGTCACTTGCTCTTCGGATTTCATCGGTGCTGTGTCTACTGGGATGCACTCTCGACGCCAAATCTGTGTATAAATTATGTGTGCCTAGCGCGTGCGTCATTGCACACGTCACGTCGCTGCCTCCCGCGCGTCACTTGCTCTTCGGATTTCATCGGTGCTGTGTCTACTGGGATGCACTCTCGACGCCAAATCATGTGTATAAATTAGGTGTGCCTAGCGCGTGCGTCATTGCACACGTCACGTCGCTGCCTCCCGCGCGTCACTTGCTCTTCGGATTTCATCGGTGCTGTGTCTACTCGGATGCACTCTCGACGCCAAATCATGTGTATAAATTATGTGTGCCTAGCGCGTGCGTCATTGCACACGTCACGTCGCTGCCTCCCGCGCGTCACTTGCTCTTCGGATTTCATCGGTGCTGTGTCTACTGGGATGCACTCTCGACGCCAAATCATGTGTATAAATTAGGTGTGCCTAGCGCGTGCGTCATTGCACACGTCACGTCGCTGCCTCCCGCGCGTCACTTGCTCTTCGGATTTCATCGGTGCTGTGTCTACTGGGATGCACTCTCGACGCCAAATCATGTGTATAAATTAGGTGTGCCTAGCGCGTGCGTCATTGCACACGTCACGTCGCTGCCTCCCGCGCGTCACTTGCTCTTCGGATTTCATCGGTGCTGTGTCTACTGGGATGCACTCTCGACGCCAAATCATGTGTATAAATTAGGTGTGCCTAGCGCGTGCGTCATTGCACACGTCACGTCGCTGCCTCCCGCGCGTCACTTGCTCTTCGGATTTCATCGGTGCTGTGTCTACTGGGATGCACTCTCGACGCCAAATCATGTGTATAAATTATGTGTGCCTAGCGCGTGCGTCATTGCACACATCACGTCGCTGCCTCCCACGCGTCACTTGCTCTTCGGATTTCATCGGTGCTGTGTCTACTAGGATGCACTCTCGACGCCAAATCATGTGTATAAATTAGGTGTGCCTAGCGCGTGCGTCATTGCACACGTCACGTCGCTGCCTCCCGCGCGTCACTTGCTCTTCGGATTTCATCGGTGCTGTGTCTACTGGGATGCACTCTCGACGCCAAATCATGTGTATAAATTAGGTGTGCCTAGCGCGTGCGTCATTGCACACGTCACGTCGCTGCCTCCCGCGCGTCACTTGCTCTTCGGATTTCATCGGTGCTGTGTCTACTGGGATGCACTCTCGACGCCAAATCATGTGTATAAATTATGTGTGCCTAGCGCGTGCGTCATTGCACACGTCACGTCGCTGCCTCCCGCGCGTCACTTGCTCTTCGGATTTCATCGGTGCTGTGTCTACTGGGATGCACTCTCGACGCCAAATCATGTGTATAAATTAGGTGTGCCTAGCGCGTGCGTCATTGCACGCGTCACGTCGCTGCCTCCCGCGCGTCACTTGCTCTTCGGATTTCATCGGTGCTGTGTCTACTGGGATGCACTCTCGACGCCAAATCATGTGTATAAATTATGTGTGCCTAGCGCGTGCGTCATTGCACACGTCACGTCGCTGCCTCCCGCGCGTCACTTGCTCTTCGGATTTCATCGGTGCTGTGTCTACTAGGATGCACTCTCGACGCCAAATCATGTGTATAAATTATGTGTGCCTAGCGCGTGCGTCATTGCACACGTCACGTCGCTGCCTACCGCGCGTCACTTGCTCTTCGGATTTCATCGGTGCTGTGTCTACTAGGATGCACTCTCGACGCCAAATCATGTGTATAAATTATGTGTGCCTAGCGCGTGCGTCATTGCACACGTCACGTCGCTGCCTCCCGCGCGTCACTTGCTCTTCGGATTTCATCGGTGCTGTGTCTACTAGGATGCACTCTCGACGCCAAATCATGTGTATAGATTATGTGTGCCTAGCGCGTGCGTCATTGCACACGTCACGTCGCTGCCTCCCGCGCGTCACTTGCTCTTCGGATTTCATCGGTGCTGTGTCTACTGGGATGCACTCTCGACGCCAAATCATGTGTATAAATTATGTGTGCCTAGCGCGTGCGTCATTGCACACGTCACGTCGCTGCCTCCCGCGCGTCACTTGCTCTTCGGATTTCATCGGTGCTGTGTCTACTGGGATGCACTCTCGACGCCAAATCATGTGTATAAATTAGGCGTGCCTAGTGCATGCATCATTGCACACATCACGTCGCTGCCTCCCGCGCGTCACTTGCTCTTCGGATTTCATCGGTGCTGTGTCTACTGGGATGCACTCTCGACGCCAAATCATGTGTATAAATTAGGTGTGCCTAGTGCGTGCGTCATTGCACACGTCACGTCGCTGCCTCCCGCGCGGCACTTGCTCTTCGGATTTCATCGGTGCTGTGTCTACTAGGATGCACTCTCGACGCCAAATCATGTGTATAAATTAGGTGTGCCTAGCGCGTGCGTCATTGCACACGTCACGTCGCTGCCTCCCGCGCGTCACTTGATCTTCGGATTTCATCGGTGCTGTGTCTACTGGGATGCACTCTCGACGCCAAATCATGTGTATAAATTAGGTGTGCCTAGTGCGTGCGTCATTGCACACGTCACGTCGCTGCCTCCCCCGCGTCACTTGCTCTTCGGATTTCATCGGTGCTGTGTCTACTGGGATGCACTCTCGACGCCAAATCATGTGTATAAATTAGGTGTGCCTAGTGCGTGCGTCATTGCACACGTCACGTCGCTGCCTCCCGCGCGTCACTTGCTCTTCGGATTTCATCGGTGCTGTGTCTACTGGGATGAACTCTCGACGCCAAATCATGTGTATAAATTATGTGTGCCTAGCGCGTGCGTCATTGCACACGTCACGTCGCTGCCTCCCGCGCGGCACTTGCTCTTCGGATTTCATCGGTGCTGTGTCTACTGGGATGCACTCTCGACGCCAAATCATGTGTATAAATTAGGTGTGCCTAGCGCGTGCGTCATTGCACGCGTCACGTCGCTGCCTCCCGCGCGTCACTTGCTCTTCGGATTTCATCGGTGCTGTGTCTACTGGGATGCACTCTCGACGCCAAATCATGTGTATAAATTATGTGTGCCTAGCGCGTGCGTCATTGCACACGTCACGTCGCTGCCTCCCGCGCGTCACTTGCTCTTCGGATTTCATCGGTGCTGTGTCTACTGGGATGCACTCTCGACGCCAAATCATGTGTATAAATTAGGCGTGCCTAGTGCATGCATCATTGCACACATCACGTCGCTGCCTCCCGCGCGTCACTTGCTCTTCGGATTTCATCGGTGCTGTGTCTACTGGGATGCACTCTCGACGCCAAATCATGTGTATAAATTAAGTGTGCCTAGTGCGTGCGTCATTGCACACGTCACGTCGCTGCCTCCCGCGCGTCACTTGCTCTTCGGATTTCATCGGTGCTGTGTCTACTAGGATGCACTCTCGACGCCAAATCATGTGTATAAATTAGGTGTGCCTAGCGCGTGCGTCATTGCACACGTCACGTCGCTGCCTCCCGCGCGTCACTTGATCTTCGGATTTCATCGGTGCTGTGTCTACTGGGATGCACTCTCGACGCCAAATCATGTGTATAAATTAGGTGTGCCTAGTGCGTGCGTCATTGCACACGTCACGTCGCTGCCTCCCCCGCGTCACTTGCTCTTCGGATTTCATCGGTGCTGTGTCTACTGGGATGCACTCTCAACGCCAAATCATGTGTATAAATTAGGTGTGCCTAGTGCGTGCGTCATTGCACACGTCACGTCGCTGCCTCCCGCGCGTCACTTGCTCTTCGGATTTCATCGGTGCTGTGTCTACTGGGATGCACTCTCGACGCCAAATCATGTGTATAAATTAGGTGTGCCTAGTGCGTGCGTCATTGCACACGTCACGTCGCTGCCTCCCGCGCGTCACTTGCTCTTCGGATTTCATCGGTGCTGTGTCTACTGGGATGAACTCTCGACGCCAAATCATGTGTATAAATTATGTGTGCCTAGCGCGTGCGTCATTGCACACGTCACGTCGCTGCCTCCCGCGCGTCACTTGCTCTTCGGATTTCATCGGTGCTGCGTCTACTGGGATGCACTCTCGACGCCAAATCATGTGTATAAATTATGTGTGCCTAGCGCGTGCGTCATTGCACACGTCACGTCGCTGCCTCCCGCGCGTCACTTGCTCTTCGGATTTCATCGGTGCTGTGTCTACTGGGGTGCACTCTCGACGCCAAATCATGTGTATAAATTAGGCGTGCCTAGTGCATGCATCATTGCACACATCACGTCGCTGCCTCCCGCGCGTCACTTGCTCTTCGGATTTCATCGGTGCTGTGTCTACTGGGATGCACTCTCGACGCCAAATCATGTGTATAAATTAGGTGTGCCTAGTGCGTGCGTCATTGCACACGTCACGTCGCTGCCTCCCGCGCGTCACTTGCTCTTCGGATTTCATCGGTGCTGTGTCTACTGGGATGCTCTCCGAAGCGTCTATCGAAGCGGCAGCTGTGAAACATGGTCGCCCACGGAAGCACGCCTCAGAAAACGAAGCAAAGGAACAAAAAAAATTAATCCTTCTGCAGCGAAATTGCCCGAGTGTTTCCGGTCTGTGGACAACGTATACGCAAACATACGCACTGAATCGGCAGAACGAACTTTAATGCATGTCGAAAACATAAGTGAAAACATTTCACCTAAGCTATTATGATGCTTTCGCGTTCCCACACGTAAGCAGTCTGCTGATTTTATTTTCTTTCCCCCGCACGGCGAGATGCGAGGCTCCATCTGCATAGTGCTGCAACGAACCGAGCGCGGCGCGCCGCTCCCACTAAGAGAGACCTCAAACGGCAACTGGGAAAGAGGCTTGTGTTTGAGTTTCCGCGTAACAGAATTATCTTTTCTCGTATATTCCAATTACAATCCGACGCTATCACGTCTGTAGGTTGCGTGAAAGTAGCACTTTACGAACTTTCTGACACATTTTACTTTGAGAAATTGAATTAGTTCAGCAACGCCTCTGCCTGCGTGGTTCGGGACTATTTTTCTCTAACGGACAACGCCGCCAACGCCGACACCGGATTTTCTGCGACACGGGGCTATCGCGTTGTCGCGTTCTTCTCGTAAACTGCCGCAGTATTAAAAATAAGACTGATTAGTTGGTTACGCTGTTGTCGTCGATCTGCCCAGACGTGGTGATTGGTTTGGAATCTTGGCTTGATGAGACGATTCCAAGTACTGAAGTGTTTCCTGCTGAATATATAGCATACCGAAAAGATAGGAATTCTCATGGGGGCGGTGTATTTACTCTTGTGAGAAAGCTTATGCCGAGTTTCTTTGTTTATTTGGGGGACTCGAGTTGTGAGTCCGTCTGGTGCAAGATAATGCTTCTTCCTCACAGTCAGTGCTTTCTACCGCCCTCCAAGTGATAGACACCCTCACGCCCTTACTTGCCTGTCTGACACGTTAACCAAGGTTGATGCAGATTATCTTTTACTTGGAGCAGACTTTAACATGCCTGACGTCCAGTGCTCAATGGGATACCTGTGTTTTCTTCTCAATCAGCCTTATCTTGGGCCTTTTGCAGCCTTATAAACACGCACGGCTTTTTTTTTTTAGTTTGTAAGTGTAGCCACTCGTATTTCTGCCTCCCCGGATAACATTCTTGATCTTTTATTTTCCAATTCACAACATATAATAAATTCCGTTGTCCAAATACCTGGCATTAGTGATCACGAATGTTTGGTCGCACACGTAACTTGTCCATCGCCTGATGATGATCGTTCGATCCAGAAAGGTCTATATCTACGAAAGGAGCAACTACAATGGTATAATGCAGACCTTAGAGGAATACCTTCAAACATTTGAGGCTCTCAGTGTCACAACCATTATTGCGGAGTTATGGTCACTGTTTAAACGAAAGCTTATTGACTTTGTTGACTTACATATCCCATATAAAATCATGAACGGAAAACAAACAAAACGTAAATCATGGTTCCACAACGACATTAAATCTCTAATCAAAAAAGAGCGCATTTTTAGACAATATGTAAGACAGAAGAGACACCATTTGTATGAAGCGCTAGTCGAGATAAGAAAACAATTAAAACTTCAACTGAAGGCGTCTAAAAGGGCGTTCTGTTTATCTCTTGGATCGAAGATTAGAAGCAACCCAAGAGAACTGTGTAAATTTGTCAAATCTAACTGTAAATATGATACTGGCATCCCTTGACTTACGCACGGTGGCACAGCCATTGTTGATGATACGGATAAGGCAAACTGCATTAGTCATTATTTTTACTTTGTCTATTCTGGATCTGCACCTCAAGAGTTGCCGGATTACATACACCCTAGTATGAATCTATGCCCGAGATAGCAATAGACTGCTTTGGGGTCCCGATGCTACTGCAAACTTTTAATACTAAGCCGTCTGCGGGCCCTCATGGCATACCAAACATAGTTCTAAAATCTTGTGCAGCTGTCCTGGCTAAATATTTTGCGTTATTATATAATGTGTCCCTTAACAAGTCCTCCCTTCCACAGGATTGAAAATGGGCAACATAGCTCCCATTCACAAAAGCGGCCCTCGTAATTGCGTTCTTAACTATACACCAATATCCCTCACAGGTGTCAGTAGCAAAACTTTGGAACATATTGACATGTATACATGTTTATCTTTCACCGGTGGCCGCTTTCCACCGGCTAACAAATGTTAAACGTTATCGCTCGGCGCCAGACGCACCTGTATCGGAAGTTTCTAGAACGTTATCGATGCTTCTTTCCGTTGCCTGTTTTCACCGACGCTTAAGTTATCTGATTGTATGACCGACGCGAATTGTCTAGAACTTTCTGGAAGACACGCGGGCATCAGGGATTAATCTGGAACCTCCTCCGATGACTCGGGTATTAAAGCCGACGCGTTTCGCCGCTGATCAGATTTTCGACGATCGCCGACTGTGTTCGCTGCAATCGTTGTGCTTTGAGTGTAGCTTCCTTTTGTGGGCACAGGTTCGCCCAATAAACAACCAGTTTCGTCATACACAGTTTTACGACTGTTTGCTTCACCGTCACTATACTACGTGACAATATATTCGAGTATTTTCCATCACGTTCAGCGAAACAAATTCTTTCTGAATTACCAACACGGCTTTAGGGCAGGGCATTTCTGCACCATACAACTCTTAAAATGTTTCATGATTTATACAAATCATTTGACCAGGGTCGTGAAACCGATTGTGTATTGCTAGACTATCAGAAGGCGTTTGATAAGATCTCGCATTTTCTTTTATTGCATGCACAAAGTACCCTTCCTCGGCTTACCAAAAAACATTCTTCAATGGCTCCAGCGCTATCTCTGTGGAAGTTGTCAGAAGATCGTGATAAATGGAAAAAATTAAATTATAGGGTTTTACGTGCCAAAACCAGTTCTGATTATGAGGCACGCCGTAGTGGGGGACTCCGGAAATTTAGACCACCTGGGGTTCTTTAACGTGCACCTAAATCGAAGTACACGGGTGTTTTCGCATTTCGCCCCCATCGAAATGCGGCCGCCGTGGCCGGGATTCGATCCCGCGGCCTCGTGCTCAGCAGCCCAACACCATAGCCACTGAGCAACCACGGCGGGTCGTGATAAATGGAATAGAATCGGCGACAACCACTGTGTCTTCTGGAGTCCGCAGGGGTGCAGTGCTGGGGCCATTGTTATACCTCATCTATATTAATGATATAGGCATCGGCATAACATGAAAGATTAGGTTTACGCAGATGACTGCGTCGTATATTAAGACATTATTAACGATTACGATAAAGATGCGTTACAAGCTGACGTTAACATACTTGGTGTAACACTTGGCTTATATGTTTGAACATTGCTAAATGCAAGTACACTCGCTCGGCCTAATCTTAGAACGCGGCGAAGCTTGCCCGCATTACTTTCCTACGTGACATCTACCTTAATCGTACAGCCGTAAGCAGGGATACTTATTTAGAACCGCCAGCATAGATATCTAGTCGCTGTGTTCATCCATTTAAGATAAAAGAAATACCTACAGGCACATCTCCTTTATTTATTTTTTTTTCGTTTTCCTTCAAGTGTTGGAATCGCCTTCCATGTGAAGTCATGACCATGGTCCACGAAGAACGTTTCATTTATGTTGCGAGCCAACATGTGATGAATGTATAAAGCTATGTTGGTATTGCTGATTTGCTGTACAATGGCTGATTTGGTACAATGGCAATGGCTTCCTTGCTTTTCTTTTTTCCTGCTATACGCATCTTTTTGTATCGGACAATTCTGTTAATTCAGTGCACTTGTTCAGTTTTTATATTTATGCGCATTTGCTTCCTCTTGCTTTTGTATTTCAAACCCCCTACTTTAACGCCTTCGGGCGAATGTAGGTATTGAAATAAATAAATAAATAAATAAATAAATAAATAAATAAATAAATAAATAAATAAATAAATAAATAAATAAATAAATAAAAGACAAGTCCTTCCTCCTGAATCCCAAGTAGGTTAAATTGACAGCGATCGCTGCAGCTTTAATTTCATAAGTTCCTTAGTAAATTTAGATTGGTCATTTAAAAAAAAGTCATAACAGATTGGTCCTTTTTAAGGCTACAAATAACCACACGGCTCGTTAAGTGGCGACGTGGTAGTGTTTATGCAAACAACGCGTTGTATGGGAACCTGACAATGTATTTTCCTTAGCTTGTGTTTGCGTTCCAGGCCCCAGGGGTATCACTATCTGCGACACAAATAAGGAGGAAAGTACGCAAGAAAAAAATCAGTGGCGATTTAGAGATAAATGCCAAAGAAATGCGTTCGCATTACTTCGCACCTCTTTGAGGTCCCGGATCCATGATTCGAACCACGTGCACCGCAGTGCAAAGTGTTGTTCAATCGACACACGTCTTGCCTTTGCGAGGAGCGAAGTCGAACGGATGGTGGTCCGCAGCCGACCACCGCGAGTGGTTAACTTCTCAAATATTATAATCAACTTCTGAAATATTATAATTAAATGAAAAGTGTCAATGAGAAAATTGTAGAGCAACGTGAAAAACTCTCGATACAGCTTTCTGTTGCTCAATACGTACTACATAAAAATGTTTTTCCGAGCGTGAAAGGAGCCCGCGAATGCATGCAAGGTGCCTCGAGCGGCCAGTCACGTGGCAATTTTGACTTTATTTGCGGGCTGATTTCACGCTCGGAAAAACACTTTTATGTAGCGCGTATGGAGCAACAGAAAGCTGTATCGGGAGTTTTCAAGCCAATCTTGTATTGGCTCACAAGTTTCGGTGGCGTTGCCGTGATCACGCAAAAAAATCCGGCTGCTCCCAGAGTAGAGCATTTGTTCCAGTTGCGCCAGGCGCCGGATCACGTAACGTGCGCGGCCAATCAGGGTCGTCCGGTATGTCGCGGGGAGGGAAAGAGAAGGAAAGGGGGTTGGCAGCGCGCTCCGCCGGGCTTCCGTCGCCTCAGATCAGTCTCGGTGACCGGGCGGGAAGGCCGTGCGTTCCGCCAAGGAGCAAGGCTGCGTTTGAGCAACGGCGCCGCGAACTCGCTCGGGAAAGGGCTCGTCGTCGACATGCCGATTCATAGCCTCCTTGATAAACTCTGTGCCTGTCAAACGGCGCTGAGCGGCCGTCGCTTTTCCCTCTCCCCATTGGTCGTTTCCACTGAGAGATGGCACCACCGACGTAGGCTAGCTCCTGACTCTTGCCGCATACCCGCGTATCCGTCTCTACCAACGTCTCTACGTTACCTCTGCTGGGATCGCAAGTCGCGAGTGCATTGCTTTTGATGGTTTTTGTCGTGCAGTATGGCCCACGTCATTTAAACCTTCTTGGTGCTGTGATCGTCGACCTGAGCTTAACGCTCAGCGACCATGATTGCACGATGGTCTTGACTGCACCGTGAACTTGTTCACGTGGATACATGTAACTTTGAGCAAAGAATATATAGTGACAAAGCATATAGTGACAGAAAAGCACTCGGGATTTTGTATGTCCGAGCTATATGCATCTCGGGATTTGTATGTCTGAGCTGCATGCATCGTTCAACAAAGCGTTCGCAATAAAATATTCGCTTGCATCTTGCTTATTCAAGGCATGCGGCGCTTTTCCTTGTTCCTTAAATATTTGTTTCTATTTTTCCTGGTCGCCAAGGCACACGCACGTGATAGAAGGTGCAAAGTTTTCTGGGTATGAATATTCACGTCGGCCACAGCGCTCATCTGATGCAAAATAATGTGGGGAAAACTTGTCTGAAAGTCGTAAAAATAGTATGCTACTATACCGTGCGCCGAGGCCCGAAGGAAGGCTCAATCTTTATTTCGCATTCATTCATTTAGAAAAATGAACGCTGGGACAAGAACTAAAAGCTGCTTGTTTGCAGCTCGGACAAGGTTCTTGCCGCTATTCATGACAACGGGGACATAATGAAGTTTGTACACTTTAGTGTGTGCAGTGTACAATCAATGACAGAGTATAGGTGAAAATGTGTAAGGTGAAATGTGCAATCAGGGTTGCAAAGCGGTGTATTTAGTCAGTACAAATGGCATGTATGGATATAAAGTATATAAGAGACATACATCATTATTTTCATTTGCTGAAGGTAATAAATGTATCATATTACATTCCATTGACATACGAAAACACAGACAGAAAATATGGGTGTCTATAAATGTCTTGCAGGTTACATCCTATGTGCGAAAATGTTACACATGGTAAAAAAAGTTTTAAAATATTTTTGTTGAGGTAGAGATGTTTAATTTCATACAAGTACTAGTATTCTAGCTTGTATGTTATTGAAACGCAAGAACACTTAAGGAAGTAAGTAGTGACTTCCCATAGCCAAACGTACTTTATGAAAATAATTACTCAATTTGAATTAGAAAGTCTAGTATCATTTTCCTAGTAATGTCAGTTATCTCGACACCGTTTTCATGCAGTTTATTTATAAGGATGAGACGCGATTGTGATGGGTCGCTCGCTATAAGAATGAAGAAAGAACAACGGACGGCTGACTATAGAGCAGCTTCACAAGCAGTTTTGACAAGATATAGCTGCAAGAACGCTGGCCGACTTCCGCATTTTCTGCACTTTACTACGGTAACTAATGGCGTATTAACCGCAATGAACCAACTCGCGTTTTTTTTTTTTTTCTACCTGTGAAGCACAATCCGCTTTGACGCTACAGTTGCTGCAAGCGCGCTCGCACTTTCACAGACTGCATTCGAGACACCAATATAGTGCTCTACAGCGTTATAAACAAGGCTATGGTCACCCAGTGGATCGTTGTTTTACAATCTCAGCAATTAAAGCAGCTGGCGTCATGCCGCTGCGCAGACGGGATCGAGTCGCGGTGGCACTTTACGTCGGTGGCGCCCTCAGCGAAATGAGCGGCAGCAATTTGCAACTCTGCCGACGGCGCCTGCCTATTGTTGTCTCGGCGTCTTGACAGGCACAGAGTTTATCGAGGAGGCTATGGCCGATTCTAGCGTGAGGGCTTCCGAAGCCCGGGCGAAACGTCAGAGCGGCGGACCCCGAGTTGCGGGAGCGCAATGTTGAGGCCAAACGTCAGCGATGAGCCGCCGACCCCGAGTTGCGGGAGCGAGATGTTGAGGCCAAACGTTAGCGTCGGCTTGCCCTCCAGGAACCCGACAACAGTGGTGCACGCCTCGGCAACGCTAGCGCCAACTTCCCCGGTGCGACGGCCAGGTTTCAACGCTTCTCAACCGGAACTTCGAAGCCAGTTGCAGTGCGTGTGACCGGTTGTGGTTCGAGCACAACATGGTACTCGTCACTAAACTTCGTTCCGAGGTACACCGAAGAAACACACAAGCCCCGCTTACCCCAATTTTCCGGTAGGGAAAGGTTGGTCATTTTTTTCGTGCTGCTCTACAATTTTTTATTGCGATAGCAATTATATGGACACTTCAACCGGATTTCTGCCGTCGCCGTCGCCGGCGCCGTGAGGTTCCGTATAAAGTCCAAGGGCGATAATATCGTCGCTGCGCGCCGTATGCCCGAGCGAAAGCGTGCGGGGGACGCGCGCTATCACGGAGAGCGAACGCACGGCGGAAAGCAAACACGACCGTCGCGCGAAAGGCCGTGGGGGTATGGGAGGGAGGGAGGCGGGGCGACGCTGTGCTCCGGCACCAAAGGCCTATCTCGCAACCGGACGCAAGGGGAACTTGCCACTCAAATCTCCCACGCACAAGCAAGAAAGCGGGAAGGCAGCGCGGGAGGGAGCGGGGGGGGGGGGCGCAGCTTCTACTCTGCCAACAACCGCGCTCGTACTTTGCCCAGCTGTGTCGCTCGCCCGCACCGTCTCTTATCTCCACACGGCTCTGACCTTTGTATGCGTTGTGCATTCGCCGCTCAGTTTCCAGTTGAAGCGATAGACGACACGAACCTTCGCCCGCTGCGGCGGGTGCGCTTGCTGCCAGCGTTTTTACAGTCGTTGTCTGCGGTCATTCAGTGTGATCTATTCATGTTTGCTTGTTCGCGCTGACACCATGCTTGTTAATTCAGTTAGTAATAGCCGAGCCACATTTTCCAACGCACGCTACACATGCAATGCTGCACGGATCGTCATTGCAGCGCTACAGGTGTGTCCCTTCGCACGCGCTGCCCACGGGAAGCGCTTCTCATCATAGTCATCAACACCACCGTTTTACACGCGCCTTGTCGTGGTCATCGAGTCTCTCTTCATGTCGGTCTACTTACGCCGCAGCACACCTGCTTATTTACTAAGCTCATGTTTACTACAATTTATATTGCTACCAAAGCCGCGCTCACCTTACTTCGTATGACATTGCTGTGTTGCTATCGCATTCATTGCTTCGCCTTTAGGGCGAAACTGACATTTTCGTTAACACTTTTCATCTAATTATATCTGAGAAGTTGATTGCTTAATTTAGGCTAATTATGTAATTAGGTGGAATTAAAAATTAATCTGAGTATCTCCAAGCGACGGCAAACATTACTGTTGCGACCCCTCGCGAACTGACTGTTGACTTACGTGTGCGCGATTAATGTAAGGTACAGCAGATGCGCAGCCCGCCTGTATGCGTGTTGCGTGGAAATAAAGTGGGGAGACGTTTGCTGGGAACCAACGTGTTCGGCTATGCAGTTATTGCGTTCCGGCATCGGGTGCTACCTAAGCCTTGCAGCTCGCAACGTGATGTCAGAAGTGGAATGACGGTAACTGCAAGTTAAACTTCTGCAAGAAACTGCTTCACACATTTTCGCCGGTACCGCCACTACTCAAGCGCCCACTCCGTTGCACGCGTTTATATCTTCACGGCCCGGCGTCTCCGAGCTTCCACAATGGCTGACGAGAGCGAGACAGCCATCAGCCTACCGCTTCCTCCGAGCTTCAATTTCGAGAATCCCAGTGAGTGGCCGCAATGGATTCTTCAATTCGAAGACTACAGTTTCGTTTCCAGACTTCACCGAGGCGTATTTTGTACATCCGCCCAACGAAGTGTATGAAAGCGTTAAGTTTCACCGCCGAACTCAAGAAGAAGGCGAAACACTTGACAGCTTCGTCACTGCTCTGCGTGAACTTGTAAACAAGTGCAATGACGAATCAAAGGACGTTAAGGATTGCTTAGTGCATGACTGTTTCGTAGTCGGACTCAGCGATTCTGCGCTTTCCGATAAGCTGTGCCGTAGCACCAAACTAACGCTTGAAGACGCAGTCCTGCAAGCTCGTATTCACGAGGATGCACTCAAGGCGCGTGTCGTGGCGTTCAAAGGTGCTGGTCAGTATTCTCCGGATCCGCGATGCACAGAACGTAGCGCACCACTGTCCGAAGCAATGTTCGGGCAGCGTCGACAGCCTCAACCACGTACATCGAAAAAGGATGTGAACAATAAACCTCCAAAGTCACCCCAAGCAAGAACAAGTTGCCGATACTGTGGTCGTTCACCGCATCCGAGACCTGAATGACCTGCTCGTCAAGCGAAGTGTCACTACTGAAACGTAGAAGGATACTTTGAGAGCGTGTCTGAAAAGAAACGGAACGTCAACACCGTCAATCTGAACCCCGTCTCGTCGAACAGAAACACCGACACAGCGAAGTTGGTTCGCGTGGTGGTGAACGGTCATGGGGGACTTTTCAAGGTGGACACAGGTGCAGCCGTCACGGTCGTCTCCCGGGAGTTTCCTGGCGTTCCTAAGAAACTGCGAAAGCCTGATCAAGTTCTCACAGGACCCGGCAACACACGTCTAGACGTTATGGATGTGTTCCAGGCAACTCTTGAGTGGAAAGAAAAGTCTACAGTGCAGCCTATCTACGTCTAGAGACGTCAGCCTCTTTATTAGGCTTTCCAGCCATCACGGCACACAGAATCGCCACGTTCGTTGACCCCGTCACCGTGGAGAAGCCTGCTTTTCTGCCAGGCGACATCTTCGAAGGCCTTGTTGAACTCTAAGAGGCATACGCCATCAAGCTTGCGCCCAGCTAGATGTGCAACCAGAAATACCGCTGCCTCTTCATGACGCAGTAAAGAAGGAGTTTCAGAAAATAGAATCGGAAGGTGTGATTCGCCGTATAGACTCTCCGACTGAATGGTGCTCTGGCATCGTCGTTGTTCCGAAGACGTCAGGGGGCTACCGAATTTGCGTGGACCTGACAAAACTGAACCAGTCCGCGCTTCCCGAACGACATGCGCTTCCATCAGTGGAAAGCATCTAGGAGAGCATCAGCCAAAGTAAAGTGTTCTCCAAACTCGATGCCACTGCGTGATTTCACCAGTGAAACTATCAGATGAAAGTCAAGAACTGACTACCTTTATCATCCCTTTCGGCAAACACTGCTTGCAACGCCTTCCTTTCGGTATTTGCTCCGCACCAGAATACTACTACCAACGGCAAATGAGTCGCATCTTGGAAGGGATGGACGGCGTGGTAAACATGATAGATGACATCCTGGTCTTCGGACGAACAAAGTAAGAGCATAATCGAAGACTAGAAGACCTTTTGCAACGGCTTATAACGGCTGGAATAAAGTTGAACAAAGAAAAATGCGTATTCGCCGTGCCCAAAGTGAAGTTTTTGGGTGTAGTGGTGGGTTGGCGATGGAATCTCGCCAGAAACCGACAAGATTAGCGCCCTGAAAAATCTGCAGGCACCCTCGGACGTCAGTGGTGTGAGAAGGCTGCTTTTAATGGTTAACCACGTGGAACGTTTTCTACCAAACCTGTCGCAGATTACTGCACCGATCCGAAAGCTTCTCTCATAAAACAGTTAGTAGTATTGTGGGCCAGCCCAGCAGAAGGCTTCTCAAAGCGTGAAGGATGCACTCACGGTATGACCCAATTCCTCCACACTACGTTATCAGCTGATGCCAGCTCATATGGTGTCGGCGCAGTGCTGCTCCAGGACCAACCTATCGGGCGAAAGACGTGCCGTTGCCTATATTTCAAGGTGGCTGTCACCTGCTGCAGTGAGGTACTGCTAGACTGAAAGAGGCCCTCGCAGTGACATGGGCAGTAGATTCGACCAATTCGTCAGGGACATAGTCTTCGACATAGAGACTGACCACAGGCCACTCACTACGTTACTGGGTAAGGCAGAGCTCGACATGATGCCAGCCACGCATTAAAAGAGTTCGCATGCGGCTCATGCGTTACCAGTACAATGTCTTGTACGTGCCAGAAAAACTATTGGCTACTGCAGATACCCTGTCACGTGCTCCAAGTGATGCACCAAAGAGAACTCAAGACACAGACTGCCTGGAGGGAGAGGTTGCAGTTATGAAAGTCACAGAAGCTACGGCGATGACTGCCGATACGCTCCTCAAACACCAGCAAGATGGTGTTGTGTGTGTAGGTCTTCTCAAATTGTGCGAACATGCCTTGCCAGACCATCCATCGAAAGTGCCTCAACTACTGCGCGACTACTGGAAAAAGCGAGGCAGCTTATCGGTCGTCAAAGGACTGCTGCTGAAAGACTGCAGAATTGTGGTTCCTAAGTCGCTCCAAAAAGGCATGCTGCTCAAAATTCACGAGGGACATCAAGGTATAGGAAGATGCAAGGCCCTGGCGCGGTGAATCAGTGTGGTGACCCACCATCAACAGCCAAATAGAAAAGATGGTGACTGGTTGCATGGACTGTGCGCTAACAAGGGTTCAGCACAGTGAGCCTCTCAGTACTCCTACACCCAGTGGCCCCTAAGAGCGGGTAGGCGTGGATCTCTTTGAGACCAAAGGCAAGCAATTAATACGTGATCTTTGTCGATTACTTCTCGCGGTTCTCCAAAGTGATCAGCATGTCCTCTACCACGTCTCAAGCTGTGATAGCAGCTATGAAGAGTTGCTTTGCTCATTTTGGAGTCCCGTCAGTAGTGGTTTCTGACGATGGACCACAGTTTTCTTCCGAGGCTTTTGTTGCTTTTAGCAAGGCATACGGTTTCTCACGCGTCACCTCAAGTACGCGTTATCCACAAGCAAATGGTGAAGTGGAGAGGATGGTGCGTACCGTGAAAGGCGTGTTCTTGCAAGTACAAGACGTTTACCTGTAAAACCTGGGGTTTTACATGCCAAAACCAGTTCTGATTATGAGGCACGCCATAATGGAGGGCTCCGTATTAATTTTGACCACCTGGGGTTCTTTAACGTGCACTGCAACGCAAGCACACGGGCGTGTGTCTCTATATGTTAGAAAAGCCAGGTAAACGCAAGCACACATTTACCTGGCTCTTCTGACATATAGACACGTCATGAGTAACAGGCTACAGCCCATCTCAGCGGTTAATAGGAAAGCGTTTGAAGACAACACTTCCTAAACCAGAAAGGGCACTGATTCCAGAATGGCCGTCCATACCCGAAGTTCGAAAGAAGGACAGGGCTGCCAGGAGAAAGCAAGCACGTAACTTCAATGGTCATCATGCTGTTCGCGAGTTGCGTCCCTTGGTTCCAGGAGAAGACGTGTGGGTACAGGACATTCCTTGTGTCGCCAAAGTGCTAAGCCCGGCGCAAGGACCTCGGTCGTACGTCATTGAAACACCATCAGGAGTGATCCAGAGAAACTGAACACACCTGGTGACCGAGTGATAGTACCCTGTATCCCTCCGAAGACACAAAGGCAGAGCCAATGGGTAGGCCCCCACAAGAAGAGTTGATGGATCAACACACTTACCATACTCGGTCTGGCCGAACTGTGAAGAAGCCCGAAAGGCTGCACTTGTAATCTCCCCATGCCTTTCAGGCTCAGAAGGGGAACGTAGCGACTCCTCGCGAACCGACTGTTGACTTACGTGTCCGCGATTAATGTAAGGTACGGCAGATGCGCTGCCCGTCTGCATGCGTGTTGTGTGGAAATAAAGAGGGGAGGCGTTTTTGGGAACCAACGTGTACGGTTATGCAGTTATTGCGTTCCGACATCGGGTGCTACCTAAGCTTTGCAGCTCGCTACAATTGTCTTGGTTCTGTCCAGCTACGTGGCATTTGTATATTTTTCAATCTTGGTGCATGATAGCTGGGGCGCTCTGTATATACAGGGTGTTTCAGCTAGCACTTTCAAATTTTATTTAAGGTTGCCTGTGGCAGATAGCCCAATTCTAGTTAATAAGCTGGTCTACTCGAAGAGGCGGACATTACTTGCACAAAAAATTGAAATGCATAATCGACTAATCAACAAAAATTCACTAATTAAGTTTTTAACTAAGTATACCTGAGGGCCCATATGGCAATTTACAAATTGTAGCCGTGAAGTTCGCAAAGCGGATCCACTTGGAAATAATTTTCAGGATGACACTAGTTTCGAGATAATAATTCCCGAACTTTGCGGAGAAATGCATTGACGTTCCAGTTAATTTTGTGTTTCAATGCATAAAGCGACGGTTTATTAAGAAATTAACGGGAACGCCAATGCATTTCTCCGCAAAGTTCGGGAATTAATTTCTCAAAACTGCTGTCATCCCGAGAATTCGTTCCAAGTGGATCCGCCTTGCGAACTCCACGGCTACAATTTGTAAATTGCAATATGGGCCGTCAGGTAATTAGTTAAAAATGTAATTAGTGAATTTCTGTTAATTATTCGATTGTGCATTTCAATTGCTTGTGCAAGTAATGTCCACCTCTTCGAGTAGACCAGCTCATGAAGTAGAATTGTGCTTTCTGCCACAGGTAACCTTGTGTGTGTGTGTGTGTGTGCGTGTGCGTGTGTGTGTGTGTGGTGTGCGTGTGTGTGTGCGTGTGTGTGTGTGAGTGCGTGCGTGCGTGCGTGCGTTTTGTGAGGGGGGGGCACATACCCAGTGGCACTGCGTATGTGCGTCTCCAGAAATTCACAGGTGCCTACGGTAGAGCAAGCGGACCCTCCCACTATAGTGATGTGTTCACACTACGTAGTAAATCGCGATTTGAGCTCACGGATGGTTTATGACATGACCACACGGCACCCGTACCTGCATTGTTCTCTTGGTCCTCGCGAAGCGCTTCACGATACGGCCAAAAGCAAGATCACTGATCAAGCAACAAATGCGTATAATACTTTGTTACCTCGGTTGCCGGGACTGAATGTGCGCAGCGTCCAGATGCGCCGTCGCCCACGCATTGAAGAGCGAGAGCAGCGTTAGGTAGTACGCGCTTATCATCTGCTCTCTTCTCCGCTGTTTAGTGAATACTAGATGCCTGGTGATCCGACGGACGTCATGCGTCACGTGGCTGATTCATTCACGATCACGTCCGTCGTGTAAATCCAGATTTACGAGTGAGACCTCAACGCTAGATCAACGGGTGCCCGGCCTTTGATACAAAGCAACCTCTCAAAAGGCGCCGTTCTGCGCAGCATTTTCTTTCGGGACACGAAACTTTTACTTTCGTTGAGGCAGAGGTCATTTACGAATACGATTCCAAACCACGGTATCTTTCTTTGACTAGCTGCATTTTTTTTTACTTCGCTATCTTAGAGGTCGGGCCACAAAGACGTAGAGATACACGCCAAAAACTAGGTTGACTCAGAGAGGAGTGCTTCCCATGAAATTCAACTATATTACGACTTCGAGAGCATTCGTGAATTGTATAAGAAATTAATAACTGGTGCGTCGTCAAACGGAGTCAAACTGTGCATTCAGCCCCGGAAGCAACGCTCAGCCAGCGCTTTTGTTGGGTTTTTTTTCTTACCAGTTGTCGCACTCGCTCGCTAGTCTTGCTGTTCCAGTCCCTGAGGGCAGTGCAGTAACCACTGCCGCTGTCTGGACTTGAACTGCTCATTCAGCCTGTCTCTGGTTTCTTCTTCCTTTACTTTGAAGAAGACAGCGCGGTTCGTTCTAATTAGATTTCTTTTCAAAGCTCATACATAATATGGGTGATTAGCCAAGAATTTGGTGGCTGAAACAAAATATTAATTAAAATTAAAGCACGATTGCAAAAGATATAGCTATAATGAAAAGTAATTCATGACGGCAAAAAGCCCTATTGCCCCATCTAACAGGTAAACGCACTTAGTCCTCCTCTCCGCGTCAAGGCGAACTAAGCGCGCGAGAACAGAGCGCACACACGCTATCAGATATATCGGGTCCCAAAACGGGACGGTGTGAGATGGGTTTGATTATACCCAGCACGGGAGAAAATTTCAAAGTTTTCAAATAGTATCTTGGCTGGCCCAAATACAGCCAGTTGCTTTCCCGCTGCTATACACTGCACTGCTGCAGGCTCTTCCTGATGATGATGAGATGATTTATGGGCAACCCCGTTGAAACGGGGCGGCGACAAATAGTCACCTAGCCTGCTTGATTTAATCAGATTAAAGAGAAACTGAGACAGTCCACCCAAATGTAGCAATTCGCTACTATGGAAACCCAACCGGTTCCTCGAAAGAAAACCTCGCAGTTGAAGAAAAATTCGTCCTGGTCCGGGACTCGAACCCGGGACACCGCCTTTCCGGGGCAGCCGCTCTACCATCTGAGCTAACCAGGCGCTAGCAGATGGCAGGGCGAAGTCGAATTTGTCGACAACTCGAAGCAAAGGCAAGTATATGATGTAATAGTTCAGCGGAAATCCGCTAGGTGGAGATAAGTAATTAAAGAGAAACTGAGACATCCACCCAAATGTAGCAATTCGCTACTATGGAAACCCAACCGGGTTCCTCGAAAGAAAACCTCGCAGTTGAAGAAAAATTCGTCCTGGTCCGGGACTCGAACCCGGGACCACCGCCTTTCCGGGGCAGCCGCTCTACCATCTGAGCTAACCAGGCGGCTAGCAGATGGCAGGGCGAAGTCGAATTTGTCGACAACTCGAAGCAAAGGCAAGTATATGATGTAATAGTTCAGCGGAAATCCGCTAGGTGGAGATAAGTAATTAAAGAGAACTGAGACATCCACCCAAATGTAGCAATTCGCTACTATGGAAACCCAACCGGGTTCCTCGAAAGAAAACCTCGCAGTTGAAGAAAAATTCGTCCTGGTCCGGGACTCGAACCCGGGACCACCGCCTTTCCGGGGCAGCCGCTCTACCATCTGAGCTAACCAGGCGGCTAGCAGATGGCAGGGCGAAGTCGAATTTGTCGACAACTCGAAGCACAGGCAAGTATATGATGTAATAGTTCAGCGGAAATCCGCTAGGTGGAGATAAGTAATTAAAGAGAAACTGAGACATCCACCCAAATGTAGCAATTCGCTACTATGGAAACCCAACCGGGTTCCTCGAAAGAAAACCTCGCAGTTGAAGAAAAATTCGTCCTGGTCCGGGACTCGAACCCGGGACCACCGCCTTTCCGGGGCAGCCGCTCTACCATCTGAGCTAACCAGGCGGCTAGCAGATGGCAGGGCGAAGTCGAATTTGTCGACAACTCGAAGCAAAGGCAAGTATATGATGTAATAGTTCAGCGGAAATCCGCTAGGTGGAGATAAGTAATTAAAGAGAAACTGAGACATCCACCCAAATGTAGCAATTCGCTACTATGGAAACCCAACCGGGTTCCTCGAAAGAAAACCTCGCAGTTGAAGAAAAATTCGTCCTGGTCCGGGACTCGAACCCGGGACCACCGCCTTTCCGGGGCAGCCGCTCTACCATCTGAGCTAACCAGGCGGCTAGCAGATGGCAGGGCGAAGTCGAATTTGTCGACAACTCGAAGCAAAGGCAAGTATATGATGTAATAGTTCAGCGAAAATCCGCTAGGTGGAGATAAGTAATTAAAGAGAAACTGAGACATCCACCCAAATGTAGCAATTCGCTACTATGGAAACCCAACCGGGTTCCTCGAAAGAAAACCTCGCAGTTGAAGAAAAATTCGTCCTGGTCCGGGACTCGAACCCGGGACCACCGCCTTTCCGGGGCAGCCGCTCTACCATCTGAGCTAACCAGGCGGCTAGCAGATGGCAGGGCGAAGTCGAATTTGTCGACAACTCGAAGCAAAGGCAAGTATATGATGTAATAGTTCAGCGGAAATCCGCTAGGTGGAGATAAGTAATTAAAGAGAAACTGAGACATCCACCCAAATGTAGCAATTCGCTACTATGGAAACCCAACCGGGTTCCTCGAAAGAAACCTCGCAGTTGAAGAAAAATTCGTCCTGGTCCGGGACTCGAACCCGGGACCACCGCCTTTCCGGGGCAGCCGCTCTACCATCTGAGCTAACCAGGCGGCTAGCAGATGGCAGGGCGAAGTCGAATTTGTCGACAACTCGAAGCAAAGGCAAGTATATGATGTAATAGTTCAGCGGAAATCCGCTAGGTGGAGATAAGTAATTAAAGAGAAACTGAGACATCCACCCAAATGTAGCAATTCGCTACTATGGAAACCCAACCGGGTTCCTCGAAAGAAAACCTCGCAGTTGAAGAAAAATTCGTCCTGGTCCGGGACTCGAACCCGGGACCACCGCCTTTCCGGGGCAGCCGCTCTACCATCTGAGCTAACCAGGCGGCTAGCAGATGGCAGGGCGAAGTCGAATTTGTCGACAACTCGAAGCAAAGGCAAGTATATGATGTAATAGTTCAGCGGAAATCAGGTATACTATACATGCCCCTTGTGTAGCATTTTTGTATACCTCTCATTATTCCTTTTCTTCTTTTTCCCCCAAAATCTATCTTGCACCGCTACCTACGATTTTAAGAGATCAGGTGCCGCCTTCTCTTCCCTGCTTTTTTTTCACCAGTACTCTAATCGTCTCTTGCTCCTCTCGGCTGATCGGTTGGTGAAACTTTCCTTCCACTTTAAAGGGCCCCTAAACCACCCAGAAGTCGAAATTTAGTTGTTGTGTTGCAGTTGTGCACGAGTCTACAACAAACACGTAGCCGCAAGAATTTTTCGAAATGGCGAGTTACACACGTTTGATGATCGAAACAGGGCCCTCGCTCGTCTCGATCTTTCCTTCGCTACTCTCCTCGCCGGCTGGTCTCTCCTCGCCGAGTGCTCCTCCAGATGTCACGTGACATACGCCATTGCCAACGCGCTTCTCAAAACACTACCCACTCCCGGTTAAGGCACGTCCACGCTAGCGGCAAATATACCGACTGCGAACCGGCCTCCAGTGCTACACTCTACCAGTGTCATCGAACGTCTGCCGCGCGAGAGGTGTCCCAAGTAGACGGCAGTTCGGCCGGCGCACGACTGACCGACCGCGAAGCTGCGCGCCTCCTCCACCGGCGACGAAAACATCGGCTGCAGCTTCTGTTACAAGCAAAATAATTTCCGCTAGATAAAGCGATGCGTAAATTGTACATATTAGGAAAAACGATATCCACTGTCAAACATTAAACATGAACCAGAGCAAGGATACTTGTCGAGCTCAGCTGCAGTGCATGGCTGCCGACGGCAGACGATCGGCTCGGCTGTGCTCGCATCGCAGCCGACGGCGCCGCTAATATCAGCATATTTTCTTCTTTGTGTATAATTATTGCGAAGAGCGACAACAACGGTAAGACAGTATTGCGGCTTGTGAGCGTCGACGATTCATTCCGAAGCGCCGTCCGCTTTAGCTTTGAAGTGCCGTCCGCAACCCAAACGGCATGCGATTGAATTCATACAAGCCCGACGGAGCGCGACAGGCTGCCTTGCACTTATCTTCTTCAGCGACGTTGATCCGCCGATACCCTGCTAAGTCGAGCGACGAAAACAACCTGCAGTGGCGGACTGTGTCAATGGCGTCGTCAATGCGGGGTAAGGGGTACGAGTCGGGCGTCGTACACTTGTTGAGCTGCCACGCAGAGACGCAAGAACCCGTTTTTCTTCCGCAGGAGCACGACGGGCGCTGCCCGCGGACTTGATGAAAGCCTAGTTATGCCCGCGGAGAGCATTTCGCATACTTGATTGCGATCGCGGAGCGCTCCCTCTCAGCGTATCTTCTCAATGGTACGCATATCGGAGAGTGGTTCCCTGTAGGTATTCGATGCTGGAACATCTTAGTGCCCGGGAGGTCGGCGGTAATGTCAGCGAACATCGCTTAATGGCGAGCCAGTATCTTAAGGTACGCGAACTAAGCGGCTCACCTCTCGGCGTTGACAGGGGCGTCGCAGTAGTCTCAATTGACGCAGGCCGAAGCTGTACATGGCCGCAATCGATGGTGATTTGAATGTCGTCGGACAGTAGAAAATCTGTTCCGAGAATCATGTCGGCAGGCAGGTCCTCGAAGACGGGAATGGCCGGGAGAAACTTTGTCCCTGCTGTTGTCCGGATATAAACGTCGAGCATGCCCACTGGCATCACACTACCTCTTAGTCCGTGGATTGGAGGCTGCGTCCGCGGGGAAAAGGTGTCGGGAGCATGACGCTGGTGTAGTACCGTCCGCGCGGCGCCGGTATCAATGAGTGCGGACAAGTCGCCTATTCCTTCGACATGTACTGGTAACAGTGGAGTTGGGAAGGCCTGGTACTGAATTAAGGATTGCGGTGATTGGCGGCATTCCTTGGCGCGGTGTCCAAGACGTCCGCAAGAAAAGCAGCCCCGGCGAGCTGAGATGGGTGGTGTAGAGGACTGCATGGGCTCGGGCTTACCCAAAAGCCCGGGCCGGGCAGGGCAGCTTTTTTCGTGGGCTCGGGCCGGGCTCGGGCACGGCATGTGCTTTTTGATCCGGGCCCGGGCCGGGCTCGGGTATTTTGACGCGGGCCCGGGCGGGGCTCGGACTTTCTGGTGGTGGGCATGTAACGTGCAGAGAGTAATCCTCGCGCATCTCGATTCTAAAAAACCTTTTGCCCCGGCGCAGCTGGAAGCTAGCAGTGCTACTCCTGTGCACTTCACTTCCCTTTTCTTCTTCCGTCGTATTTTGCGCTGTTTGAACAGAATGTAAAAGTCCAGAAAGACCGAAGTCCCCTAAACCAAAGGATGCCATTGTATTCCTTACCTAAATCAATGTAATTAACGCTTTCAGCGCGGTGTAAGCGCGTTCGCGACTTGTTGATTCTTCAAAGGCAAATTGGTAAAACGATTACTGATAAGATAACATAATTCATCACACGGCTGAAATATGGCACTGCGTCCATCCATTATTGCACACATGTTCTCAACCGGCCGCCTAGCAGCAGCGCATTATGCTGCACCATGGAGGAACGAGAAGCTTTCTTTCTCCATTTACTCCATCCATGCGATGCGCTCACGAATGGTCGTGGCTGCGCTTCGGCTAGATTGTATTAGAATACGGTTGACTGGGACGAGCGGCTGGGGCGGCGCACGCTTTGCAGTGAGGCTAGGGAACCTACATACGCGGCCCTCACTAAGTAAGGCGCCCGACGTGGACAAACACTGAGGCGGCGCTGCGCTAGAAGTGGATTGGGCCGCATCAAGGTCGTGCCGTTGGAAACTGCTGGCGATACTGCTCGGCAGGGTCATTCGTACTACTTCGCGCGCTGGTATTTGCGTTCAGACGCTCAAATGGTGTTCATAATTTCATATAACATGTATTTATGCATTAAGAATACATTCCTTTCATTCTCTTCTTTATTTTATTTTTTAATGCCACTCAGTGATCTTTCTCGGTCTCGGGCCTCAGGTAAAGGGGTGGCGGGCCGGCCGGGCGGGTAACGTAGATTATTTCCGGGTCCGGGTCTCGCCATAAATCTTTTGGTTGGGCTCGGGCGGGCAGCCCAACGTAAAAACAGGCCCGGGCCGGGCTGATAAAATCGGTCCGTGCAGTACTCTAGGGTGGTGACTGTCCGGCCCGCGGCGCGCTGAAAGTGAGACGGCGTCGAGTACACTGCTGCAGTTCCGCTGCCTTGTGAGCGAAAACCAGGGGTGTGATCTCAGGAGACTGAGAAGTATATATATATATATATATATATATATATATATATATATATATATATATATATATATATATATATTGTAATGAATGAGAGAGACACCGAGACAGCACCCGTTCAATGGGCCGGCTGTTCTATTCCCTGCCTCGTTGTCTCCTGTCTCTTCGCGCCCACTTTGCGAGCGCCCGAGCCCAAGTTCACTTCATCTTCACACTCGGCCACGCTGCGAGTTTCCGGCGCGCTTGCAAACAGGCAACTTGTCGAGGGAGTGAGGTCGTCGTTGGTGAGCCGTCCAGCGCGCAACCAGCTCCTCTGGCGGGCGGCACCGACTGCTGCGCGCTGGTCGCAGGTCTCGCCGACAATTATCCAGTGGCATGTGTGCACGTGCGGCAGCAGGTTCTGGACGATGAACACCTGCTCTGCTCAGCTGTCGCGTGCGTATTTTCCGTGTTGCCGCTGAGAGATCAAGTTTCGTCGTTGCGCTTGAATCAGCCGCGCTAGACGAAAAACCGCGAGCGTTGCGCGACTGGCCTTTTGCGCGTCTCGCGCGTCTTTCGCGTGCGGGCAGGTCTTTGATGATGACCTTCAGCCAGGCCTCCCTCCGTGCGCTGTGAATGGCCGCGAATTCGGCTAATGACTGCGGGGACATGCAACGATGTGGCTCCGACGAGTCAGGAATTATGTCCCTGCTACGATCCGCGGACAGGTCGGGTGCCTGGAGTGGTAGCGCCGGTGCCTCCCCAAGCAAAATTGGCCGAGGGCCGACCATCGGGTGGTGCTCGGCAGATCGCTGGGAGCCGATCTTGTCGGCTCGAAGAGCTTAGGCTGTAAAAAGGCCGACTTATGTTGCCGACCCCGTCGGCGCTGGCTTGGTCACGGATGCTGGCCCGGATGCGCAGGGCTGCATAATGCCGAGCACGAAAGTTTTGGCTGGCCAGAGACGTCGGCTTCACGCTGGCCTGACGCTGCTGGCCGATCATATAGGATGCATCCGCCTGCCGCCTAGTCGGCGCCCGAATAGAAGTCCCGCCTAGTCGGCGTCGACTTCTGACTTGGGGGGACGGGATTGGGGAACGGAAGAATAGAGAAAGAGGTCGCCTCAACCGTCTGTGGCAGTCGGTTCAGGCCAGTTCAGACAGCATTCACGGGGAGGAACCGGCAAGAGGCAGGCGCGTAGATGGTGGCTTTTCGGGGGAGCTTTTGGCGGGAAGAGACGTTCAGTGGCTGCTTGATCGGCGCAGCTTCGCATGGTTTCTATGGCGCTGCGCTTCTTGTTCGCGAAAAATGGACATTTCCAGCCTGAGGTTTTTCACCTCCTACGGACGTCCACATTTACTCTTAACTTGAACGTATTATTTATGCTATTAGAGGCCATCTTTTGTAGCGTTCGATTTGGAAGTACAGCGCGTAAGGTTGCGTTTCCTTGTTTCGAGAGCTCGTCCACCCTTTTCGATCTGTTGAAAGCGACATTATAATAGTGCGGCCAAAATAACATGTCTTTTGGTTTATGGAGCTGCATTCAATGTGTAAGAGTTCACATGCCAAAGCTTGTCGTGCAAGCGAATTAAGACTGGGTGCGTCGTGATATGCATGAAGCACCGATGTGTGCATGCAGTGCCCGTAACGTATACTATACAGGGTGTCCCGACTATCTTGCACCAAGATTTAAAAATATGCAAATGCGACGTACGTAGTTGGACAGAACCGAAGTAATGTCGTTTGTCGTCGCTCGAAGATACTCAGATTATTTTTTGCATTCTGTCTACGTGGCATTTGCATATTTTTCAATCTTGGTACATGATAGTTGGGACACCCTTAGTAGTATATGCCGCGCGCACGATGCATGTACTAGATTGTAGTCGTGGTGAAGGTAATCTGAAGGCGAATTTCGCCCCGCTAGTGTGAGATTTTCGTGACGCTTGTTTTGAGGCTAAATAATCTGAGACTGCGTTTGCATGTGCGATGCGTATTTATGGTTTGTCATGAAAGGTCATGGATTTGTCAGAACCTGTTCATAATTAAGTACAATGCTTAAAGAGTTATTGAGAGGCCACGAAGCATCTGGTCCAATATTACAGTTATGAATGTTCCATTTCTGAAACTTAGTACATATCTGTATTTCAGATACCAGAGCGGGACCATAGAAGAATCAGTCAAGTGACCTGGCTGCACAGTTCTGGGGTAAATTGGCTTACGCAATTCAAGGAAGGACATTTTCAAGTACCCATACAAGACTGTCACTGACTAATTCCCATTTTATGTTTGTCACAACCACTAACCTACTATTACAGCATTTCACAACAAAGTATTCCAGTTTGTGTTGTGTTTGTATCTAAATAGTTCAATAAAAGTCTACAAAAACCAACTGCAGTGGTACTTTGTCTACAAAGCGCTCGCCTTCCTTATATAGTGCGCTTAAGGACACAAACGTGTGCATGAATTAAATAGCGAATTATACGTGTCCTTGCCTATATGAAACTAGCTTTTTTTTTTATTCTTGTTGCAGATATCAGCATTCCGTTTTTTCATCTGGGTTGCATTTAAGAGGTGGACATTACTTTCTAAATGGGTAGTACAGTCCATAAGTTGCTAATTGACAAAACCGTGCTAATTATATTTTTAATTATTAACTTTAGTGCACATGTTGCAATGGTGGAAATGAGCCCGTTGACATACAGGGCCTAGTCAGTTAGAACCAATTTTGTAACTAGTACCAATTTCAAGGCATCTAAGTGTGGGGCAAAAATGCTTTGATGTCATCTCTATTTTCTTGCGGCAATGTGAATATATGCAATGCTCGAGGGTAGTATTCAGGACACTAACTCATTTGGCTGACTTAATTTCACTTCGTATATATCGAAATTGGTGCTAGCTAAAAAATTGGTTTCACATTTACGATATGTACCCTAAAGCGATTAATTAAAAATATAATTAGCCATACTCTTTCAATTAAATGCTACTGCACTTGCAAGTTATCCAGAATGAATGTCTGCAGTTAAGGTAACTCTGCTGAACAAGCGGAATATTTGGTATCTGCAGCACGGGCCTTAAAAATTGACAAAAAAACAACACTTAGTGCATGTGAGCGAAAAAAAAAAGCCTACATATAAATGCCGGCAATAGAATGCTGGCCGTGGTCAAGCCACATTGTGACCTTCGTGCGGAAGTCGTTGGCCCGTACGGCGGCCAACCACGGCCACAATGAAGTAACCGGCGGCCATGACGTCGGCCCGATGCCGACTGCCGACAACCTACCGGTGGTGGTCGGCAAACAGATTGGCCACGTGCAACAACCGAGCCCGGCCCAACCGAGAAGGCCGAGATCGGGCCTTCGTCTCTTTACCTGGCCATGGGCGACCGCCCGATTACCCGCCGAGCTTTTTTTTTTTTTTTCTTGCTTGGGTTCATGCGCCCCGGCGTTGATGTGTTCGGGAGCCGTTTCACTGACTGCAGCGGGCCGAAAGTGGTCTCGGTCTCTGTAGGTGATGGCCCGGTGGCGGAAAGACCGAGACCCGTGGTGGTAAAAATGGCTCGAGTTCTGGGTCTACAGCGGGGCAGATGGCGAGGCGACCTGCTAAAACCTTTCCGGGTGCAGCTACAGCGGCGAGATGCTGCGGATTCGTAGCTCCGCAGGGTCGCAGCTTCTCAGCTGGCGTAGACTGCTACGTGAAAGTAGCAGCGGTGACTTGCTGTGTGTTCAGAGCTTGTGGTTGAGCCGCTGGCGTCGGTTTGTGATGCGCCGCCCGGGTCGACGCAGGAGCGGTGGTCGCCATGCGCTTCCCACCGTCTGGGGTGGAGTCGGTGTCTGCGGTGGGGCAGCCTGCGGACCTCTCTGTCCAGGCGTTGCTGGGAACTACTGCCGCGTCAAGGTGGTGCTCCTCAGGAGCTCCGGCCGCAGAACAGTGCTGGCCGGGCTCGTTGCAGGCATACGCGAGCGGGCCGAAAGCAGCGATCAGAGCTGCACTCCATTCAGGCCACGACCACTGCTTGATGCCTTCGAAGTTTTCCCATGCCTTAGCGGCACCGCGAAGTCGCCCCGCTGCACCCAGCCATATCGTACGTGTTGTCTGGCCAGGCATGGCGTGCCCCGAGTGCGTTGGCTGCTTGTACCCACAGAATGGGGTCATTCTGAAATCCATGGAACTCCGATAGTTCCAACAGGTGATGGTAAGGCTGCTAGCGGGAAACCGAAGTCGGCTGAAACTAAGTAGTCCAGCTGCTGTGACAGCAGCGAGATGGCTCGCATGACGTCGGACAAGCTGCCGGCTGAGCCGTGCGTTGAGCCAGCATCGGAAACCGCGCACACTGAGGCGGCGGCAGCGGCCGCAGTACTCGGGCCAGCCAGACCAGTGGCCAAGGGAGCGTGAAAGGCATCCGTAGAGCCAGGGCTGGTGGCGGTCGCGGTACTCACTGTAGCCGGAAGCATGACCAGGGGAGCGTGGACGGCATCTCTTGCTGGCCGAGATGGCGATGATGTCATGGGACAATGATCCAGGGCATATGGGAAGCGTGGACTGCGTTCCCTGGCCGCGGGAGGCACCCAGGACGGTGAGGATCCATGTCCACAAGGCAGCATGGACGGCATACCTTGGCGGATCGGAGGTCGAGGCAGTCCCAGGTTCGGCATCCATGACAAGGGAAGCGTTGACGGCGTTCCCTTGCCGGAAGGACCCAGGACGGCGAGAGGAGTACGCAAGGCCTCCGCAGAATGGTGCTGAAGGCTGGGGTGCCTTAAGACTGGGCTTTCGTGGACTGCGCCATTGTAATGAATGAGAGAGACACCGAGACAGACAGAGGGCGCGGGCGGTGACCCTTCGACTTTTACAAGCTCGTGCGTATCCTAACCTTGCGGTTCTTCACGCTATATACCCTGAAAGGTATCCCAGTGCGGACTGCCCTGCCTGTGGACTAACGGCAACATTGAACCATGTGTTGTGGGAGTGTGAAGCCATCGGCTCCGCCTTCAGCGAGGATAGGTGGGCTGCGCTTTTGGGTAGCCCCGAACTCAACGACCAAACCCTGGCCGTCCAGAGTGCCCGCGACCGAGCCGTCAAGCTCGGCTTGGCGGTCCCTACGTGGGACTCGGCGGGTGACATGGGGTCTCCCCTGCGTCTTCTCTGGACCTCAATAAAGTTATTTCACTCACACAGAGACAGTACCCGTTCACTGGGCCGGCTGTTGATGATGATGTCCTCATCACATGGCTCGTACCCACTTCGGGGGATTGGCCAAGAATTGGGCACCTGAACTTTTACATATGGATTCTGAAACTACAGTTACTGTGCAATTGAGTAATCAGAACAGACATTAATTTTCCTAAACTGCATAATTTATAATATTAATGCCATGCATTAAAACTGAAATATATCTCAGAGAATTGTAAAAGTAGGGATTTAAAAATTTATTCGTTTTGTTGACTGAATGAAACCCCAAATGGCATCAAATACGTCCCTGTGGCTAAAGCCAAATACCGAGGCATCGAAAGTGAGTACAAATTTTGCAAGCGGTATTTCAAGAAGTCTTTTTTCAAGAATTCTTGTAATTTATGCCGACGACATATTAAAAAATAGTGTTCTACGGTTTCTATTTCTAGGCAGAATTGACACAGCGGCGATATCGCCAGACCAGCCCTGTGTAAATATAGGTTTAATGGTGGGACACGGCAGCGTAATTTTGTAAGTATTACTTCCGATTGCCTTGATGGACACCAATGCATTTTCCACGGAAATTTTAGGTGCTGAAATTCAGTCCATGATGTTATTGTTTCCATGATATCTATACGAATTGTAAATTTCCGATATCTGATTGCTGTTATTTGTGCCCACCACTGGATCCGAAGGACCGATATTATCGGTCCATTCGGGGATGCTCGCGCTAATGAATCGGCCATTTCATTGAAATGTCCTGGTACCCATAATAATTTTACAAGATTCAGCTGGGGGGACTAATGTTAGAAACGTCTTTACAGCTGGTGAATTTGTTGAAGCTGTAAGCGCAGTACAGAAAGAAAGGGAATCTGTTATAATTACCGCGCTGGATTCATTTAAAGGGAGTGTCCGCAAGATTCTATTATCTGCCTCGTTCTGTCTCTTCGCGCCCACTTTGATGATGATGATGGTGATGCCTCAGTCAATGGCACAACCTACTGTGGGGGATAGGCCACGAACCGGGTGGTATTATGATCGAAATTTAAGATAAATTTGTTTTGAAATAAATGAGTAATAAAAATTAAAGGAAAATAAGTGAATAATTCAAGATGGGAAACGAAACGATAATAAAAGAATTAAGTAGTCTATAATAAGTTAGTCAGCCTTGCCAAGATAGGATTAGTAATATGAATTTAATAATAAATTAAATACAGTAAAGGATAGACGTAAATTTTGAATAATCATATTAATAATAATATAATTGTTATTTTGTGACATTACTTTCTGAATATGTTAAATCTATAATTTATTGAAGGATAAATAAATCAATCGTGGTAAATGAGAAAAATTAATGAGGCAATCTTTTTGTATCACAAAGAAAATTACAAATGGCTCGGCAAACATTCCCGTGGCTATATCCTAACACCGTGGCTCCAAGTGAGAGTATAACTGAACTGCTTAATGGCAGTCCTAGATTGCGAAGTGGGATTTCCAAACATCGTTGTCGATGATTAGAAAACCTCCGACACGATAATAAAAAGTGATCGATGGATTCTGGTTCATTGCAGAGGTAGCATAATGGAGATGCTGCCAGACCACATCTGTGTAAATAAAAATTTAGTTGTGGAATACGGCAACGTAGCCTTGTAAATGTTACTTAGAATTGCCGGTTAGGACACCACTGTCGGTTCCAAGAATAATTTAGATGTATAAAATCTATAGATTTTGCTAATGCGAGGTTTTTCTTGTCTTCGGTCAAAGAAAACTGCCTATATCTGGCTGCAGTGATATGCGCAGTTGCCGGCAGCACAGATATCGCCGGACCTTTTAAAGAAGCTCGTGCTAAAGAATCAGCTATTTCATTAAGTTGGATGTCTCGGTGGCCTGGTACACATACTAAATGAACTAACTTTAAGTGGGGTGGAGCTAATGTGTAAAACGTGTTCAAAGCTGTCGAATTTGTAGACGCGTTAAGTGCGCTGCATACGGAAAGGGAATCTGTAACTATAACAACTTTTGTAACATTTAGCGGTAACTTTCGCAATGCAAGAACTATTGCCAGAAGTTCGGCCTGAAAAACTGATGTGTAGTCTGGCAGGCGAAGTGAAAAAGACCAATCGAGGGATGGGGAGTAAATTCCCACGCCTGCCTTCTCCTCACATGAGGAAGCATCAGTCGCTATTACATTTATTGGAAGATGGTCCAAATAGTCTTGCAAAAGTGCATTCAAATATGTTGGTGGCAGCAGTTTTGCGTTATTGGGGAAAATGTCTGCAAATTCTATTTTAAGGGGCAATGTGGACCTATCAAACGGAATGATTTCCCTAATGTGAACATTTAAAGGTGCTAATTGTGCCTGCACAATTAGCACCAACCTGTGGGGTATGTAACCGTGGCCAGGTGTTCTCAAAAAATGAATTTGGTTCACTAATAAATATATATTCTGTACGTCTAAGAGGAGATTCATAAGTCCTTAAGTAGGTTTGAACCGTAAGCATGCGGAATCTCGTGTGAAGAGAAGGTAATCGCGCTTCCTGGTATAACACGTTATTAGCAACGAATTTAGGCAGACCTAAACATAATCGAAGAGCTTCTCTTTCTAAAAGAACAAGTGGTCTTATTTTATATTTTGCACTTCCGGAAAACAAAACACAGGCAAATTCTAGAGTCGATCGTACATACATATGGTAGATCATAATTAGTGTATCACTTCGCATACCAGAACGCCGGTTACTGATTCTACGTAATAAACCTACAGCTCGTGTCCCTTTCGTTAAAATATTTTCTATGTGAGAACTCCAGTTAAGTTTTTCATCATATGTGATACCCAGGTACTTAAGCGACTCTACCTGTGGGATGGTTCTCTGATCATATATTAATGATAAATGTATTGGTCCGGAAAGTGGAAAGACAAGGACTGCACTTTTGTTTACGTTTAGTGCCAGGTGAAGGGTGTGAAGCCACTTCTCTAGAATACATAGGTACGCTTGCAAGGACATGTAAAGGGAATTGATGTCTCTCGCTGTCGCAAAAAATGCGATGTCATCTGCATAGACATAGAGATGAACTTCACGGCGCAGCGGAATTGTACTCATCAACAGGTTAAATAGTACAGGAGACAGAACAGCCCCCTGAGGCACCCCTCTTGTCTGATCGAACTCTGTTGAAGAAATACCGTTTTGAAAACAATAAAATTTTCTGTTTCTTAGAAATGCAAAAATCCATGTCGTTATATATTTCGGAAAATTGTAGGACTGTAATCTGTCCAGTAGTAGTGAGTACTCGACACTGTCATAAGCTTTCGCCACGTCAAGAGTCACTAAAGCACTCAATTCTTTTCTATTCCAAGCTAGTTGGATACGGCTTTCCAAGTCTACGTGCGCGCACCAAATTGAGAGACCTGGTCGGAAACCTATTTGACTTGAGCTCAGTAACAAATTTTTAGATATATGATCCATCATGCGATCATATAGAACTCTTTCAATAAGTTTTACCATATTTGACGTAAAAGAAATAGGCCGAATATTGTCAAGATTGTAGCCAGCTCCTTGTTTTTTAAGTAGCGGGATTATTTTGGCTGTCCTCCATTCTTGGGGAATCCAAGCATTTTTTAGAGAATAATTCACTACGTTCAGAAGTTCCTCAGGAGACATTGCAAACAAAATTTTCAGCATGGCATTGGAAATGCCATCAGGACCTGGGGCTGAGGCAGGCAAAGATCTAACGATACTGGTAAGCTCTGGCACTGTGACTTCCACAAAGTCATCCGTGATGGGAGGTCTGAATGGCCCATTTGGCAAACATGATGTTAAGCGTTGTGCTAAGCCCTTTCCTATGACTTCTAATGAAGCAGATATCTCGCGTGGTGAAAGAATTACCGAAGCGATATTCGCTGGTGTTGGTATGAATTTTCTATACCGAAGGAATCTGAACAGAGCTTTTTTGTTGTTAGGCTTAGAGAGGGATGTATGATGTTTTTCATCATATTCGTCTTTGGAATGTGATACTGTTCTCTTGAATGTGGCAGCTGCAAACTTATAATCACTCCAGTTATTCGGAGACTGATTGTAAAGTAGTTTTTTCCAAGCAGCTTTTCGTCGTTTGTAATCCCGTGTGCATTGCGAATTCCACCAAGGAGAGTGAGTATTTTTATCTTTGGTAACATTAAACTGAGACCTTTTATACGAACTTTTTAATACAGCGCAAAGGCTCATGGCTTTGATGTCATCCGGCACCGTTATCTGGGAGTTGAGGGTCGCTCTTAAGATACTCTGAAATTTCTGGTAGTTAACAAAAGTGCGTGCCGGAGACTCTAAAGAAGTAAGAGGGCACACAATATCAAACCGAATCGGTAGATGGTCACTGTTTGAGGCAGAGTCGACTGTAAACCAGGAAGTGACGGACATCCCCGGGCTGGCAAATGTTAGATCCAATGCTGATTTATAAAGGCCTTGCATAAACGTAACTGCTTTCGTGTTTAAGCAACAAAAATTTTTATTAATTGCCCAGTCCGACAATCTCTTTCCACGTGAGTCTGTTCTGAAACCCCAAGTCACATGGTGCGAATTAAAGTCTCCCGCTATCACAATTTCTTTCCTGCAAGATTTTACAACGGTATCAAGGTATCTAATGTCTTGAACACCTGCGGGGAAATATACATTAACTAAAGAAAACGGGGAACAACCAGGAATAGTTACATCGATTGCTAGTATCTCGCATTCTGTAGACATATACTGATAGGATATTTTTGCTATGTGGCATATTTTAGTTGTTATTAAGAAAGCAAGTCCTCCTCCTCTCGATGGACGGTCCAATCGAAATAAACGATAGTTTCTTATGTGGAAATCTTGGCCATTTGATAGCCAAGTCTCCTGCAAAAGAATAATATCGGGAGAAAATTGTGAACAAAAATATATTAAATCTGTAGCTGCAGAAATAATGGAACGGCAGTTCCACTGTAATACCTTTAAAACACCTATGATGAATTAATGCCTACTTTAGAAATCACTTGCTCTAAAATACTGTCTTTTAAAAAATCTCGCTTCGAGAGACTGTCTTTAGCGTGTTTAGTGGGTTTTGATTGAGGGATAGAACTTGAAGAATTGGGGTTAGCATCTGTCTTGGAAAGACTATCTTTAACAACTTTTTTGGTTTTTGAGTGCGGGACAGAGGTGGATGAATTATCATTTGGTGATCTTGTCCGTTTAAGCGTCGGAAGACCCATTTCTACATCCTGGTTGTTTTCCGACACTGATCCCGAGAAGCATCCGTTGGCGGTCTGCTGAGTTGAAGTTGATTGCCTTGTATTTTCAGCGTTTTCTGCGATGATTGGGGAGGGATCTATTAGCTGCCCATCGTTCGATGTAAGGGGATGTGTAGGAGTCTGTAAGCTAGTGTTATAACTCGCTACAGAACTGAAAAGTTGAATCATTTGAGATGTCATCACATGATCTAGAGTCTCCGACAGGTTTGAGGTTAGTCGTTCTATAGCTTTTGACATTGCTTTTTCGACCGCTATCGCAATAGCATCGGAAAGGGTTGAGTCTGCAACCATTCGTTGGCGGGCTGTCACTCCTGCATATCCCTTAGACCTTCCCTGGACCTCAGCAACAGCATCACGGTGTGAGCAACGTCTCCTTTCAATTACTTCTATAATTTGAAGTTCCTGTGTTCTCGTAGGTCAATTCGAGTAGTTAGCGGGGTGACCACCACTACAGAGACAGCATTTCTCTTCTTCAGATGAGCAATCACTAAAATTGTGGTTGTCACCGCAGTTACGGCAACGTGGCGCAGATCTGCAGCCCCTCATGTTGTGACCGAATCGCCAACAGTTGGCGCATTGTAGAACACATGGTGCCAGAGCTTCAACCTTATATATTAGGGGCCAGACCTTGATTACTGTCGGTCGCATGTCCCAGCACATGTGATTATCACTGACTCAGTTGGAGTCTTCTTATTATCAATCACTCGGCTACACCAGTAAACGGAGATGACACCAGCCACCGAAAACATCTCTAAAATCTCTTCCGGGGTTAAACTGACGTCTACACCTCGTACAATGCCTCTAGAGCATGCAAGATGCGGTGGGACGAAACATCTCACCGGATGTGAAGCGAATGTTGAGCAACTGAGCAGTTCCTTGGCACAGTTGTGGTCTGGCGAGCAACATAAAATACCTCCCTTTTTGCCGAACTGGCGGACCTCAGTGATCTGTCGATAGTGAGTTGACGCCTTCTCCAACTCCACCTGAATAGTCTTCGGGTTTTTCATGTTAATTATACCCCCGTCGGTAGGCACCATGGCCACGGGAACGTTGCCGGTTCCACTGCGGAGAAAAACTCAAGCGGTAGCTCCTGGGGAGCCACCGAGGCTGACCACGGGGAAGCCCCGAGGCCAGGTGATGAGACAGACATGAAGCAAGGCTGAATAACTCAAAAACACATAAGAATTCTTCAAACGGAAATAAAAATAGTAACGTAAGATCAAGGTGAACAAAGAAAATACCACCCGATACTTGACCCAAGCCCCCAAAGCAGGAGATGCAATTACAGGGATCAAATGCCAGAGGAGCAGTGACCTGACCGCACTGTCAGGAAGCAGCACTTCCTTGCTTCCGAACCACTTTGCGAACCACTTCCCACTTTGTGAGCGCCTGAGCCCAAGTTCACTTCATCTTCACAACATATATAATATATACATACAGGGTGTCCCAGCTATCACGCAGCACGATTTAAAAAAAAGGGGGAACGTCGTTACGCGAAGCCAACCTAGTGCGTATTGTTTGCAGTACAGTGGAGTAACAGCCAGTAATTTTTTCGTTACTGAGATTTATTTAATTAATTGTAATGAATTATCTAACTCGAGAAGTACTGTCCTAATTATCAAAGTATCAATGAGAAAGTTATAGAGCAACATGAAAAACTCCCGATACCAGTACCCAGGATCATTGCCAGGGGGGGGGGGGGGGGGGCAGTTTGCCAATACCATCTAAACAGCACTAATTTCGATTTCTTCACGGGAAATTGTCAAAAAATGCGCTCTTTGCAAGTGTGCAGACGATTGCACGTCTTACATCTTAGTTGCAGCACTCAAATGCGCAAGGAAAGAAAGGGGGTTAAACAAAAGGGGGGGTTAAGTCGGCCTCAGGAGGGGGTTACAACCCCCGAATCCCCCCCCCCCCCCCGTCGGTGCGCCACTGCCCGATACAGCTTTCTGTTGCTCAATACGTGCTACATAAATGTGTTTTTCCGAGTGTGAAAGAAGCCCGCGAATACACGCAGAATTGCCGCATGACTGGCCGCTCGAGGCACTTTGCACTGAAAGACAAGCAGGGTAACGTCATTTCGATGACATAGTGAAAGCAGCAGATGAATTATATACTGACCTGTACAGTTACCAGAGCAGCCAAGCTATTTTCATTTGAAGTAGTGAACAGGATACAGAGGCTCTTTCTATAACTAGCGATGAAGTTAGAAGGGCCTTGAAAGACATGAGCAGGGGAAAAGCTGCTGGAGAACATGGAATAACAGTCGATTTAATCAAAGATGGAGGAGACATCATGCTTGAAAAGCTTGCGGCCCTTTATACACAATGCCTCATGACCAAGTTTACGAGAGAGCCGGTAGAATGACATACTAATGCATAAGAGGGGAGACGTTAAGGAATTAAAGAATTATAAATCCATTAGCTTACTTTCAGCATTATATAAAATATTCACCAAGATATTTTGCAATAGAATCAGGGCAGCACTTCACTTCAGTCAATTAAGAGGAAAGGCTGGCTCCCGGAAGGGATATTCTACGATGGATCATATCCATCTCATCAATCAGGTAATCGAGAAATCTGCAGAGTACAATCAACCTATTTATATGGCTTTCATACATTTCATACATTATGAAGAGGTATTTTATTCAGTAGAGATACCAGCAGTCATAGAGGCATTGTGTAATCAAGGAGTGCAGGAGACATACGTGAATATATTGGTATCTACAAAGCTTCCACAGCTACATCGGTTCTCCACAAGAAAAGTAGAAAGTTACCTATCAAGAAAGGGGTCAGGCAAGGAAACACAATCTATCCAATGCTATTCACTGCATGCTTAGAAGAAGTATTCAAGCTCTTAGGCTGGGAAGGCTTCAATAACAATGGCGACTAATTACAACAAATGATTGAGGACCTTAACCGAGAAAATTTAAGAGTGGGGTTGAACATTAATATTCAGAAGACAAAGATAATGTTCAATAGCCTTGCAAGGGAACAAGAATTCAGAATCACCTGTTAGTCTCTAGAGTCTGTAAAGGAGTATGTTTATCTAGGTCAATTACTCACAGAAGACCCTGATCATGAGAAGGAAATTTACAGAATAAAATTCATATGGCAGGCATTGCCAAATCCTAACTGGGAGCTTACCACTGTCGTTGAAAAGAAAAGTGTACAGTCATTGCACTCTACCGGTGCAGAAACTTGGATGTTAACAAAGAAGCTCGGGAACAAGTTAAGGACCGCACAAAGAGCAATGAAACGAAAAACTTTAGACCTAACATTAAGAGACAGGAAGAGAGCGGTGTGAATCAGAGAGCAAAAGGGGATAGCCGATATTCTAATTGACATTAACAGAAAGAAATGGAGCTGGGCCGGCCACCAAACACGTAGGATGGATAACCGGTGGACCATTAGAGTTACAGAATGGATACCAAGAGCAGGGAAGTGCATTCGAGGACGGTAGAAAACTAGGTGGGGTGATGAAGTTAGGAAATTTGCAGGCGTAAGTTGTTCTTTCTGGGGGTTTATGTGCCAAAACCAGTTCTGATTATGAGGCACACTATATGAATTTTGACCACCTGGGGTTCTTTAACGTGCACTACAACGCAAGCACATGAGCGTTTTTGCATTTCGCCTTCATCTAAATGCAGAAAACTACAGGTGGGGTGATGAAGTTAGGAAATTTACAGGCACAAGTAAGAATCAGCTAGCGCAAGATGGGGGTAATTGTAGATTGCAGGCCTTCATCCTGCAGTGCACATAAATATAGGCTGGTGATATATACATACATACGTACGTACGTGTGTGTGTGTGTGTGTGTGTGTGTGTGTGTGTGTGTGTGTGTGTGTGTGTGTGTGTGTGTGTGTGTGTGTGTGTGTGTGTGTGATGCGAGCAGGAGGTTGCGGACGGAGACAAACATGGTCGCCCGAACACTGCCTTTAATCTTCGTCTTTCTTCACCACTATTGCACCACACCGTCCTTGTGCGGCCCGTCACACGCTTCCCCTCCCCCTAAGAGAGTTGCAGGTACAGGGGCGTATGATGCCGTCTTAATTTCCTCACATGAACGATGCCAGTCTCGGAGTCCGGTGACGTCCAGAAGAGCTCAGGTGGCCGAGGCTGGCTGTTGCACTCCGGACAACATATGCATGCCCTGATGAATAAAGGTTTGGACACACGGCAGCCGTGGGAACTCGGATGTCGTTGCGACTTGCAGACACACGGTGTCTCCTGCTCGACCATTCGGTGGACTGGGTCGTTGCAGCGATGTCTCTGTTGGTCCGTTATAAAGGGAAAGTGCCCGTGTCTCTTTCGTCGTCATGCACAGCGTTGTCTCAGTAATTCGTGGGGTGAGAGCAGTCCTGATAGGTGGTGCTTAAGGTGCGTTCGGCGACGTTCCTTTCTTGCAAAACACCGTATTCATTGAATTGGCCTTGGATTGAGTAGGCTTGGGTGTTGATGTCTTTCTTGTTGTCGCATCTGTGCAAATTTCGGTGACGGTCTGTCGCCTTCTGTTTCGAAGTCGTGGTTGTTGCCGTTGTTCTTGAAGTTGGTGGTGACTATGTTATTGCGACATTTGTTGAGGGAGCGCTTCTATCGAAATATGCCTTTGATTTCTTTCGCAAATTAAAGTGGGGATCAATTGGTAGCTGGTACACTGCTCCTTTTTGTGAGACTTGTCTGGTGGCGAGGCCAGTTTGTCAGGATTCTCAGTAGACTCTTCTGAGGCTGCTGGGACTTCATTCAGAATGGACGCTTCTGTAATTTGACAGTGTGCGTTGCTGCTTGGCGCGTGCGAAGCTTCTGAAGTGGCAGCGGCTTGCTGAAGTGTAGTATGCAGAAGAAGGCTTGAGAGTCGCGAAGCAGCTTGATCTCTAGATTTAAGTGACCCCAAATTGCTTTCGCCTTGAAAGGTACGTGCTTTGGTGCTGGTGCTTGTATTGTGATTTCATCTTGGCAGTAAGCAAGTTGGCTGCATTTCACCAGAAGAACTGATTTTCTGTATCTTGTCGATCCGTGTTGTTGATACAGAAGTTTGTGTCCATGCAGTTTCGAATTCCTGGTGATTGATCGCTGGAGGATGTCGCAGCAGATGTGGCTTGACCATGTTCTTCAAGAGAAGGGTCGTCTGTCTTAGATGTCTTGACATCGTGCTCAATCGTGTAAGGCAGTCGCTGCTGAGAAGAGTCAAGTGACTTGAAAGTGCACACTGGCTCGTGCACTCGAGACAAGTGATGGAATCCGTCAGAAGCTGCAACGACGACATCAGTGCTGCAGCGTGAGGAAAACGTGCATAGTGTTGACTGATGTACGGAGGTCAAACATGCGGTCGGAACAGCTTTGAGTGTCCCCACTAGTTGAAAACCTGTGGGGCGACTGCCCCCCAATACTGCCCCCCCCCCCCCGGTCCTGGAGTCCTTGGTTAGAGACCATTCCACACACAGGGAAGCGGCAACGAATATCCGCAGATGTTGTTCACAACACCGACGTCAACGGAACCGCAGCGTTCCCCGCGTAGAAAGATCGACGGCTCAAATCCAGCCTCCACTACTTCCTCGTCTGAGGAGTGATAAATAAACACGTGCCTCAAAGCCTTCATTTTCTGCAAAAGTGCAAGGTGACTCGTCAGCGGCCTTGAACAGATCGGAGGCTCAGTGGCCCTCGTTACCATCAAGGCCTGCAGAAACACCTTTATGGACCGCTCCTTCACGCAATGAAGAGAATTAAAAGACGGATGATACTGACGTCAAGAGTATCAACTGCAATATCGTGCTAACTTGGGCTAGTTGGTACATGTCTAAAGAAAATGAGTAACAACGCTGAACAACGGGATGTGACTGAGACAGACGAAGCGCTGATCTGTGCCAAACATGACTGACCGAACGTGACTAATCCAGCGCTTCGTCTGTTTCAGTCATGTCCTGTTATTCAGCGCTGTTATTTTTCTTCAGTCAAGAGTATGTTGCAAAATTTGATGGTCTCAATGCGCAGGATTCGTTTCGGCCTAAATACCCCGGCTAACTAAGGCTGCCACACAGCTACTTGAAGTGTCGGAACCGCTTCTGGTTATTCTTGACTAAGCAAGTATGGGATTATGTTTGAAGAATGGATAGCTAGGCCATTCGCTTGTTATGCAATGGAATGCTCGAGGTATGCGTGGTCATTTCTCGGATTTCCAACAGCGGGTATTTAAGTACCAATTTCGGATTTCCAGTTATTTTTATCTGTGAGCCAAATATGGATTCTTCTTATCGTATTTCTGGATATGTCCAGATATGGTCTCGTAACGACCAAGCCTCAAGCAAAGTATTAGTTTGTATACATCACGATCTGGTATACTAATTCAGACATGACGTCCCATCGCATATTACTAATGACTGCATATGCCTTCCCATAAAGCACAAATGGTGCACATTCAAAGTAATTCGAGGTTACATCTATCCAAAAGCGAGGATAGATTGCTCGCACCTGATGTCTGTGCTGCAAACATCACAAGGTCCGCATATTGTGATTGGTGACTTTAACGCACGCCATCCCCTGTGGGGTAGCACTATGATGAATTCTCGTGGCAAAGACATGGCCGACTTTATGTGTAGTCAGGGACTAAATGTGCTCAATGGTGGGTCTCCTATATTTATTTTAACGTTTGTATCCAGTAGCCTTCTGTCTTCAGCATGCAGGTCGATGGACGTAGAGACCAATGGAAGTGACCACCTCCTAACTTACGTTTAGTTTAGCGGGTTCCGCTACTCAGCCTCACGCTGTTTCCGTCAAATAGAGTGAATTTTATTTAAGATGTCTGTCGATACCGACTGTCAGCGCATAACATCTCCATCTGAAAAAGGGGACATCCATTGCTTCTACCCTGCAGGACAAAACCAGACATGTTATCGTACCAATCGAGGAACAGATCAGCGGTCGACACATAATATGAGGCCCTTCGTGCAATCCGTCGCCACGCGGAATGGTAGTACAGAAGAACAAAATCGCCGTACCTTTCGAACAGTCGCCGAGCTCAACAACATGTTCTTTGACATCTCGACAAGCTTGACAGATAGCGTTGGAGGAAATTCTTTGTATCCCTAGACCCAAGACAACCTCTATCTGGTCGGTCATACGAAGTCTCCAGGCAACTTCACAACAACGAAACGACACCCATTCAGTGCTGTGGCTCTACATCAAAGCCGGACCGAATTGGAGGTAGCAAAGGACTACTGTAAACTTATTGCGTACAAGTCTAATGCAGTGACTTCATCTCTTGCCACCATTGCGCCCCCATCACCTGGTGAGCGACCCGAAGTACCTTTTACGAAGCAAGAGCTTGATGCTGCAATTTCTGTTTCCCGACGCTCATTGGCACCAGGGCCTGACGGAATCACGTGTATGCTGCCCTCTGCCATCTTGGCACAGAAGCATGAGGTAACCTTTTATCTTCTTATAATATTACGTGGGAGTCAGGAAACGTTCCAGATAGTTGGAAATGCAACCGCACAGTAGCATTGCTTAAACCGGGGAAGTGCCCTAGCGAGCTTTCCTCCTACAAGGCTGATCACCTTAGCCAGTTGTGTAGGCAAAGTAATGGAAATAATGGTCTTGTCAAGAATGCAGTGGTTCCTAAAGAGCAATAATTGCTTTCCTGATTATATGAATGGATTCAGAAGAGGCCGTTTTCCCATTGCCTTTGTTGTCGACTTAGTCTCCACTGCTAAACAGGAAAGAAGCCGCCGGTTAGTTGGAGCTGTTTTCCTGGATATTAAGGATACTCGGGTTGTCTAATTACTAAGGGTGGTAATTAGACAAGCAAGCATAAAAGTCCGGCTAACTTAATTTTCCACCAACGAAGTCAGATGACTGATCCCTATCTTGAAGCCCATCATCTAAATAGTTCAGAGTGATCAAAGTTACGCTTATTTACCCAGATATTTACGTATGCCTCCTGTACTCCTTGATTACACAATGCCTCTACGACTGCTGGTGCATATCCCTACTGAATCAAATGCCTTTTCATAATCTATGAAAGCCACATTGACCCTTTTCGCGGAGCAGTTTGTTTTAGAGAAACGAGATGGCGCTCATGGCAGCGCGCCATACCTCTCCTCAGCGACCGCGCACGAATACGACACCATTACCGCTTCTACCTTGCTTCTGTGCGATCAGCTGTCGGTAATACGACTGAGTTATCGCTGACGCTCTGTGCTCCATTCACTCTGGTTTGAATCATGTGGATTGAAGACATGTGCAATAGTTGGCTGCAAAAATAGTGACTGACATGTTAAGGAATAGAATGAATCTGTGTGGCCAAGTTCATGGACCGCTGCTGCAACTGTCCGAACGTGTTACCGGCACTTATTGATGTATGGCTTTCCTTGAGGATACAGAAATTCGCTCATCCACCAGCCTTGTATCGCTAACCTTCAAAGAAAGGGCTTCATCCCCAGAACGTCGGAAAAAGTGAGTACCACTCGTTAAACAATGACAAAGGGAGTAGCACTGCTTCCTGTCATAGTAAGTTTCGCACACGTTATCTATACACATCTGTCCCAAATGGCAGGAAAACTTACGCCCACTATATCGCCGACGTATCAAGAATAAGTGAATGGGCGCACACTTGAATATATGCGCACTGTATACGCACAATAAATGACGGACTACATCTACGGCGCACGAATGGTCGAAGCTGAATGTTTTGTGACAGTTCACAAGAGTAAGCGAGTTACTAGCTGTAATATATATTTGCTACAAGGTATTACAATGTAAAAAACAGCTACGTTTCAAGCCTTGTGCGTTGCAAGAACAAATCTATCGGAACTGAGCACACCCGCGAGCGATTAGGCAGAAAATAATCAGATAGTGGCCGCACCGAGAAACTTCACCGAGTCAGAAAATGACAAGCTACTGCTTCAAAATATTTGCCGAATAAAGAACAAAGAGCAAAACACACTAATCCTGACTGAATTCATAAAGGGAAAGCTTGGAATAAATATTTAGCCCCACTTTTAGAACAAGCACCACATAGGCTGCTTGCGCCGTTTGGACATAGCTTAATCAGCTCCAAAAGCGCTTTTGCATGTTCTCTGAAGCTGTGATCAAAGCTTTGTGTCGTCCACCTAGTCACCGTCTACGATATCTCCGAAAACAGAGGTTTTCTAAGCCGCGCCATCGTCATACACTACCATTGTAAACAAAGAGGCAACGGAGGCAGTTGAGGCAAGCAATGGATGCATCACCACGTGATCAAACATGGCAGCGCCCACGGGATCGCCGCGAAAAGGGTCAATAGAGGGGTTTATCGTACTCCGCAGATTTCTCAATTACCTGATTGATGACATGGATGTGATCCATTGTAGAATATCCCTTCCCAAAGCCAGCCTGTTCTCTTGGTTGATTAAAGTCAAGTGTTACCCTGATTCTATTGCAAATTATCTAGGTGGGTATTTTATACAGTACTGAAAGCAGGCTAATGGGCCTATAATTTTTCATTTCTCTAAACGGCTCCCTTCTTATGGATTAGTATAATCGTGGCATTCTGCCAGTTCTCTGGTACACTTGAAGTCGTGAGGCATTGCATATAAAGGAATGTAGAAGTGTTAGGTAGGGTAAAGTGCAGTGGCCATAGGTTAGCGAGGTCTAGGATTTCTCTCAATTTGAAGAGAGAAAGAGTAAAAAACCTAGATGCAGTCAGGGTAAAAGCACACCAATTCATGCTGGTGCTCGCAAACAAATGTGCAGCTTTAGAACAGAAAGCTGAAGATAACATAGAGGCAATGAGTGAAGCTGTAAGTAGGCTGATCTCAGAAGCAGCAATTCAAGTGGGAGGTAAGGCACCAAGACAACCAGTAGGTAAGCTCTCCCCAAGTAACAAAGTACCTAATAAAGAAACGACAAAGCATGAAAGTGTCAAACTCAAGAGATCAGATAGAATTTGCAGAACTGTCAAAACCGATCAACAAGAAGAAAGCAAGGAATATTCGAAATTATAACGTGGGAAAGATTGAGGAAGCCGTAAAATATGAACGCAGCATCAAATCAGTGAGAAGAAAACTTGGCATAGGACAAGGCAAGATGTATGCACTGAAAGATAAGCAGGGTAATATCATCAGCGCTGAAAAAGGCCAATAACTGGAAGCACTTGTGGATGGATAATTGTCAGATTAAGGCCAGAAAGACAAATGAGAGCCGCGTTTGTCGCATTGCTGATGAGTCTGACCTATCTGTTTTCAACTAACTCTCTCTATCGGAACCCTTATATGTCATTACCATCCACCATGGATTCTTACCTGTCAACATCTGCACTGAATAAGTTCATGTCGCGAGACTACCACTCAATCATTCACTTCAATGCTAGAAGTCTCCGCAAGCACTTCGATGATTATCAGAACTTTTTTTCAACACTTACCAACACCTTTTCAATAATATGTGTGTCTGAAACCTGGCTAAGTAATGATGACAAGGACCTATTCTGTTTCAACTCATACGTTTCTGAGTATTCTCACAGAGAGACGAGTAACCACGGTGGTGCAGCTATATTTGTTTCATCTAACATTCCATACAAACGCCAGCATGACTTGGAGTTAAATATTACTAACTGTGAATCAGTATTTGTTGAATTTGACTCACCCGTCTTCGGTATAGACAACAGGAACTTAGTGTTTGGCTGCATTTATCGCTCACCCTGTTCTTTAGTTACTGATTTCTGTAGTGCCCTCGATCGAACCATGGAAAAGATATCGTGCGCTAACTGCAACGGTATAATCATGGGCGATATCAACATTAACCTCTTGGATACCACTTCATCTAATTCTTCTAGATATTCAAGCAACTTTCATAGTTTTGGGTATGAATGCTTAATTACTCTCCCTACTCGCTGTCCTAACAATGTCGATGGCACCTTGATTGACCACGCATTATCGAACTTAACAGACCCACCGGAAGCAGGCATCGTTAACACCGACTTTACCGATCACTACCCTATCGTTCTACGCTTTCGCAATCACTCAACCTTTGGAAACACTTCATATTACAGAATTGTACTTGACAAAGAAATCTTCCTTACTAGTCTAACTAAAACTGATTGGTCGGAAGTTGTATCAACTAATGACCCCCAAACAGCTTTTTCACAGTTTATGTCGACACTTTCATCGCTTTTCAACTCCCATTCTCATAAACAAAAATGCCGAAAAAAGGTAGCATCACCGCAAAACCCATGGCTTACAGATAGCCTTCTGAAAGCAATGCGGTCTCGTGAAAATTTGTACAAAAAAAACAAAAAAACAACCTTTTAATACTAAACTACTTGCCCGTTACAAAAAATTTTCTAACTCACTTTCAGCTCAGCTGAGAATTGCAAAGAGGAATTATAACGAACTTAAAATTGCAGAATGTGGTAATAACAGTAGGAAAAAGTGGGAAATAGTTAACACCTTTTTAAATCGTAACACCCAGAACGTCATTTCGAAAATCATTCACAATAACAGGGAATACAGTAACCCGCTTGATATTGCTAATGCCTTTTGTGATGCTTTTTTCAATACCACTTCTGATTCCGCTTCATGCTGTAACATGTCCTTTAACCGCCTACCTCATTCATTTTTCCTTTTCCCAACTACGCCTGATGAAGTAATCTCAATAATTAGGACCCTTAAAGCCACTAGCACTGGACTCGATAATATTAACGCTTACCATATTAAAATGATTGCACAACATATTGGTAACGTTCTCTCTGCTATCATTAACCTCATATTTAAAACCGGTGTCTTCCCACGTGAACTTAAACGCGGTCGAGTCATTCCTGTTTTCAAAAAAGGTGATCGCAGGCTCATGCAGAATTATAGACCTATTTGTGTTCTTCCATTTTTTAATAAGGTTATTGAAAAAATTATCGAAAAGCGTCTAACAAAGTATTTAAATAAATTTAGTATTCTTTCCCCCCATCAATTTGGCTTTCGTTCTGGTTTTTCAACTAATCTAGCACTCATAGCTCTTACTGATTACCTTAAAAAAGCAATTGATGAAGGTAAATTTGCAGCCTCCATATTTGTTGACCTATCTAAGGCCTTCGACACTATTGATCACACAATTCTTTGCACTAAGCTCGAAGCCATTGGAATAACAGGTCCGCCACTACTTCTAATCCGCAGTTACTTACAAGATAGAAAACAAGTCGTTAACATTTCTGGGTACTACTCTAAAGAAGCTACTACTAATATAGGTGTACCGCAGGGGTCCATATTAGGTCCCCTACTTTTTCTAATTTATATTAATGATCTGCCTAGTTGCCTCTCCTCTTCAAAGTTCATTCTGTACGCTGATGACACTACTATATTTTAATTCTAACAATTGTGTAAAAACACTAACAAGTAAACTAAACGAAGATCTTCTGTCAATCTCCGCGTGGTGTGAACATAATAAACTGGAGATTAACCATAATAAGACCAATTTTGTCGTCTTTACATCGCATCAGAGATCGCCTGAGCACCTTCAATCCATTTCCATCAACAATCACCTAATCACTGCAGTTCATCATTGCTCCTATTTAGGTGTGGAATTTGATCGCCACCTTAAATTTCACCTTCACATAGCTAACGTAAAAAAGAAAATGGCATATGGAATACGCGTTCTAATTAAAGCACGGCCATATTTCTCATTTTCTACTCTGATGTCGCTGTATTATCCTTTTGTTCATTCTCATATAAACTATAACATTAAATCATGGGGAAACACTTATAGCAGTCACCTAATGTCACTTCAAGTCATTCAAAATCGAGCTATTCGTCTAATAACATTTTCATCTCGTAGCATTAACGCTAGTGAGTTATTACACGCTCATAATATTTTGAATGTGACTGATCTTGTTAAATACAACCTGGCCATTTTCATTTTTATGGCAATAAACAATAATATTCCAGTAACCATCATACCACCGACGTCTCTTATGAATACAAATAATACTAGATTTGCAGAGAATATGAACTTTATTTTACCCAGCGTTCGCACCAACTACGGCAAGCAGTCATTACACTTTTCAGCTTTATCTCTCTGGAACACATTACCATTTCCTTTAAAATTGTTAAAATCTCACAGGTTTCATACAGAACTTAAGCGCTTTCTTTTAGCTTTATCCGACTCTCATTTTTTAGTGTAGTTTTTTTTTTCTTTTCTAACTTTTTTTTAAAACTTTAATCGTGTTTCTCTATTTCCTGCATTCTTTTCATCTTCTTGGAAATGGACCCTTTGTAGTTCTCCCTATTATTGTCTAAACTGCAGCCTTGTTCTTATGCATTAAACTGCTGCATTTATTATTATTTTTTTTTCATTTATGCCTTGTCTTTTAAAACCTGTATTATCGTAAACTTTACATGTTGCCATTGTTTGTATTAATAATTCTTGTCATCATGCATAGGAGGTCCCATTTCAGTTTTTAACTACGGGACCTCCTTCTGTATATACTTACCATGTAATTAAACCCGTTTTTGTATTGAATAAACTGATTCTGATTCGATGACATAGTAAAAGCAGCAGAAGAATTCTTTACTGACCCATACAGTACCCAGAGCAGCCAAGCTACTTTCATTCGAAGTGGTCGTGAACAGGATACCGAGGCTCCTTCTATAACTAGCGATGAAGTTAGAAGGGCCTTGCAAGACATGACCAGGGGAAAAGCTGCTGGAGAAGATGGAATAACAGTCAATTTAGTCAAAGATGTAGGATATACCATGCTTGAAAAGCTTGCGGGCAATGCCTCATGACTTCAAGTGTACCAGAGAGCTGGAAGAATGCCAACATTATACTAATTCAAAAGAATGGAGACATTAGACAATTGAAGAATTATAGACCATTAGCTTGCTTTCAGTATTGTTTAAAATATTCACCAAGAAAATTTCCAATAAAATCTGCTCAACACTTCACTTCAGTCCACCAAGAGATGGATTCAGGAAGGGATACTCTATCCATCCATCCATCCATATCCATGTCATCAATCAGGTAATCGAAAAATCTGCGGAGTACAATCAAACTCACTATAAGGCTTTCATAGATTAGGAAAAAACATTTGATTCAGTAGAGATAGCAGCAGTCATAAAGGCACTGCGTAATCAAGGAGTTCAGGAGGCATACATAAATATCTTGGGAAATATCTACAAAGATTCCACAGCTACCTTGCCTCTCCACAAGAAAAGTAGAAAGTTACCTATCAAGAAAGGGGTCAGGCAAGAAGACACAATTTCTCCAATGCTATTCACTGCATGCTTAGAAGTATTCAAGCTCTCAGACTGAGAAGGCTTAGGAGTGAAGATGAACAGTGAATATCTCGGCAACCTTCGATTTGCAGATGACATTGTCCTATTCAGCAACAATGGGGACGAATTACAACAAATGATTGAAAACCTTAACCAAGACAGTGTAAGAGTAGGGTTGAAGATTAATATGCAGAAGGCAAAGATAATGTTCAATAGCCTGGCAAGGGAACAAGAATTCAGGATCTCCATTCAGCCTCTAGAGTCTGTAAAGGAGTACGTTTATCTAGGTCAATTACTCACAGGGGATCATGATCATCAGAATAAAATTTACGGATGAATAAAATTGGGTTGGAGTGCATACAGCAGGCATTCCCAAATACTGACTCGGGGCTTACCACTGCCGTTGAAAAGAAAAGTGTGCAATCAGTGCATTCTACCGGCGCTAACATAAGGGGCAGAAACTTGGAGGTTAACAAAGAAGCTCGAGAACAAGTTACGGACTATACAGAGCAATGGAACAAAAAATGTTAGGCCTAACGTTAAGAGACAGGAAGGGGCGGTGTGGATCAGACAGCAAACGGAGATAGCCAATATTCTAATTGACATTAAGAGAAAAAACGGAGCTGGGCAGGCCAGGTAATGCATAGGATGGATAACTGGTCGACCATTAGAGTTACAGAATGGATGCCAAGAGAAGTGAAGCGCAGTTTAGGACGGCAGAAAACTAGACGGGGTGATGAAGTTAGGAAATTTGCAGGCACAAGTTGGAGTCAGCTAGCGCAAGACAGGGGTAACTAGACATCGCAGGCAGAGGCCTTTGCTTTGCAGTGGACATAAATATAGGCTGATGATGATCTGACGCCTTCAATAAATTTTTCGCTAGTGTCTTCACCACTAACGATGAAAAGCAGCCACAATTTGAGCTGCACCAGGAGCTCCCAGTTGCAGAGAAGCTGCGGTTGACATATGAAGGAACATTAAGCTTACTGCTTTACCTGAATACAAATAAATCAACAGGCCCAGATGAGATACCAAATTTGTTTTTAAAGAGGTACGCTGAATGGACTGCCAAGTGTCTTTTTATCATTTTCACAAAGTCACTCCGGACAGGTATACTTCCAGAAGAGTAGAAAATCAGTAAAGTTATACTAATATTTGAGGATGAAAACATTACCTCCACAGCCAATTAAAGGACTATTGCACTGACATCAGCTTGGTGCAAGGTGGTGGAACACATCAAATTTCTAAACACATTCGATATCTCAGAACAAAACTATCAGCAGCCATCAACATGATTGTGTGAGGATTTACCAATGGTAACACAATTATTAGAAAGTATGCACGAATTTTGTGATGTCGTCGATAGACCTGATATTTCTTGACTTCAAAAGGGCTTTCGACAAGGTAAATGATATGAAAACGTTAATTGAAGTCTATTCTGGGAAATACAAGTGTATTTAAGTGGTTGCAGGACTTTCTTAATGACTACAGACAATTTGTCAGTATTGATGAGAATAAGTCACAAGATTGTGATGTAAGGTCAGGGGTGCCACAGGGATCAGTCCTTGGGCCTGTGTTGTTCCTGGTATACATTAACGACCCTATTGAATAATCTTCTATTCAGGCAAGGTTATTCGCAGACTGCGTTATGTATACTGATGTGAAATTGATTAATGATCAAATACTGTTAAATAACTTCCTAGGAAATGTACACCAGTGGTACAATACCTGGCAGATGTCTCTCAACCCAGTAAAGACAGTATGTATGACGATCACACACTAGCATGAACCACTGACATTCACATTACAAGGTGAACCATTTCATTGAGTAACGGAGTAAAAGTACCTAGGAATTTTAATAACATCTGACCTTAGTTAGACACCACACATTAAAAAAGTAGTACGGACAGCCAACCAGAGATTAGGCTATTTTTACATGACCTTAAACGTGCTTGCCCAGCCACAAAATTAGCTGCCTACAACGTGCTCGTGTGCCCAATATTAGATTACGCATGTGAGGTGGGAGACCCGTATTCAAAATATTCAGACTCAAAACTGGGGCAAGAGCAAAGACGTGCATTACGGTTTCTTTTTTCCCCATATCAGCGGCAAGACACTTCAACTCCACTCTATGTGATGCAAATCTCCATCTACTTACTGCAAGGAGAAAAGAAAAACGGTTTAGCCTTTTCTACTCGATCATTAATGACCTACTACTTGTTAAGTCCCTCTATATATAAATCAACGACCCGTATTGTACAAAATAAACATAGCAGACACATTAAGAAGAACATTAACACAAAGGAATGTGCTGGTCTAGGCTGGTTGGAACATCATTAGGACGGGAACAAACAGCGCTTGGACGGGACGAGGTGAGTACGACAGACAAGCCACTGGACTAACAACTACTGGTTTATTGCGAGGAATGCAATAATGCTTAATGCACCGAGTGCACCGGCTCACTCAGGCTGGGTATCCTATTGCTCTGCTGACGGCTATTTCAGAAAGGCTTTTTTGGTGATCCTGACAAGGGAAAGGACAGGACGTCATGCACAGGACAAAGGACCTCATGCCTATGTCCATGAGGTCTCGCATAAGTTAAGGAAGGTCGCAGGTAAAATAAGCATACACTTTTTGTTCAGCGCAAGGGACAAGCTCTCGGCGCTATGCCACGAAGTCAACAAGGAAGGCCCCAGAAAAGTAATCTGTGAGAAAAAACACAGAACACCTTAAATTGACTGTGCATATGCAGTTGTTTATAGGATTCCGCTCAAGTGCGAACACTGCTACATTGGCCAAACAGGTCGATGTTTGAATGAAGCTGAGAGAGCATGCGTACTCACTGAAAGGGTCTGTACTCAGTCATTTAGCCCAGCAATGCAAAGAATGTGGCTGCCAACCTAGCTTTGATAAATGCCCGGTAGATATACAGAGCATGGAAACTCCTGCGTCAGTGTACCCTCTGTATCTCTGCATGGCTGTGAGATGAACTATATATTTGTTAAAAACGTGACATCCTGCTATAACGACACACGTGATGATTTCATTCCTATCCCGGCGCAGATACCATCATAGGCGCCGACTACAGGGGGGCTCCGGGGCTCGCCCCCCCCCCCCCCCCCCCCCGCGCCTCAGAAATGTCATTACCGGAGTTCTGTTACCCACATAATTTGAGGATTCTCTTGCGTTGCCTCCACATTTTCACTTTTGTTGTAGCTTAAAGCTTACGGCACTATTGTTGGCACGGACGTGCACGGCTTTTAATTTATACTTTCGCTTTATTTCTGCAAACCCTGACAATAGAAAGACAAGCGCATTAGAAGCACCGGCGGCAGCTACCTCACCCGTGTTTTCTCACTTTAACATTTGTTTTAAATTTTCGCTGAGAACACCACGCACAGACACAATATATTTAAATACATACAAAGGACAAAGTTTACTATATTTTTTAAAGAGAAGGAGCTAGTCAACTAAATGGATAGCCTATAGCTAGAGAATAAATATGTTGATGTATGTTCCCCTCACTTCAAATTACTTTGCGTGCTTTTTTGACCCTGAAAAAAACCTGCAGACTTCAGTGACCCCTTCGGCAGTCTTCTATCAATGGCGTGTGAAAAGCACATGAGTGATATGTGTCTCAATATTGATTCTCTTTCCAGTAGGCAATGCTAACTACTGGCTACAAAATAAGTAAAAAAAAAGCTCTTCTAATTATTTACAACATTTACATATTAGGGATGTAAACATCGCCTCTTGCATGCAGAGGCCATAAATACGGGGTGTTTCAACAAACACTTTCAAAAAAATTTAAAGGTTGCCTGTGGCAGATTGCACAATTCTAGTTCATGAGCTGGTCTACAGAGAAGAGGTGGACATTACTTGCACAAAAAATTTAAATGCATAATCGAATTAAAAAATCACGAATTAGGCTTTTAACATTAACTTATGGCCCATGTTGCAATTTACAAATTCTAGCCGTGGAATTCGCAAGGTGGATGCACTAGGAACTAATTCTCAGGATGGCACCAGTTTCGAGATATTAATTCCCGAACATTGCAGAGAAAGGCATTGGCGTTCCAGTTACTTTTGCGCTTACCTGCCATGGTTGTTTACTGGCTATGGCGTTGGACTGCTAAGCATGAGGTTGCAGGATCAAATCACGGCCACGGCGGCTGAATTTCGATGGGGCGAAATGCTAGAACACCCGTATACTTAGATTTAGTTGCACGTTAAAGAACCCCAGGTGATCTAAATTATTCCAGAGTCCTCCACTACAGCGTGCCTCATAATCAGATCGTGGTTTTGGCACGTAAAATCCCATAATTTGTTCTTTTCATACTTATGTGATTTGATGCATAAAACGACATTTTGTTGAGAGAGTGACTGGCACGCCAATGTATTTCTCCGCAAAGTTAGAGAATGATTATATCGACACTGGTGTCAGCCTGAGATTTATTTCAAAGCGGATCCGCACTCCACGGCTAGAATTTTTAAATTGCAACATGGGCCATAAGGTAATTAGTTAAAAGCCTAATTCGTTAATTTTGTTAATTAGTCAATTATGCATTTCAATTTTTTGTGCAAGTAATGCCCGCCTCTTCGAGTAGACGAGCTCATGAAGTAGAATTGTACTATCTGCCTCAGGCCACCTTTAAAAATTTTGGAAACTGTTCGCTGAAACACCTTGTATATAGAATTCACTCAGGAACCGAAATTATGCCAAGCCGGATTCACTCAAAATCAGAATAAATAGAAGTCTAGAAGTCATGCGCAGCAGCGCTTATACGTGGACTCAAAGTACTAAAAAAATTAAAAAAGAGTGTAGTTTGGCCGGGAAGGTGAAGCAGTATTAGTGACAGCGAAGTAGAAGACAATTACACGAAGGAAGATTCTTACCGTGTGAAACAATGTAAAGATCGCACCCGTGTAAGGACCGCACCCATAACTTGACAGCCAATATTAAAAAAAAAAAAACATCCTACCGAGAAGCAATCGTGTCCCGTGCGCTAATTCTGATGGGGCTCAACAGCGAATTGTCGGGCGCAGCATACTTTTGCGCGTCGCTACTGGATGTCGAGAGGAGGCAATTGTGGAGGTTTACGGCAGATTTCACACTCGTAGTTGGAAAAGGGAGGTCAAATGGTCCGGTCCCATGAAATGCTCGTCAAAATCGCGACAGAAAAGTGTGGCCCTTACACGAGTCTACTTTAGTTATAGTGGCCATATAAATTGTAGTAAACATTCACCTAAAATTGAAATAGTAAGCATAGTGGACATAGTAAGCACGGACCATGTAAATCTGTAAATACGTCACTGGATGACCTCGAGTACTCGCTTTCACAACACAAGCATTGTGAAGAATGCCGGCAGCGGAGGCCAACGGTTCGCAACTCTGAAAATTAGATTCATCATCATTATCTGCCTATTTTTATGTCCACTACTGACGGCCTCTGTGAGTGATCTGCGATGACCACTGTTTCTTAACTCTGCAACACTAGGGGCGCAGAAAGACAGACCGGCAAGGAAGACAGCGCGCATGAAGTTAGCAGCCATCCTTGGTTGCCCTTTATCATTGCACCCACCAATGATTACCAACAATTAGATATGGCAAGCGGGCCCCATAAGCGTCAGCCGTGCACAGTCATTCACAGTTACGGCAGGGCTAGAGGAGAAGATGCGTTCTCTCCTTCCAATTCGCGTTGGATTACGTGACCTACAACTAACCCGAATATTGAGCACGTGGGAAATAATGCCCATCAAGCCGCCATCCTTTTCGGCTTTGCCTGAAGTGTAGATATAAGTGCTTTCGCCATAAAGCTAGAAATCGAGAATTGTTAGCAGAGGTGTGTGTGTGGGGGGGGGGGGGGGCATGTTTCGGAAAGCTCGTCGAGTCCCAGCCCCCCCCCCCCCCCGGAAAAAGGAAAACTTTCCACCTATGGATAGTACCATGTTTATGTTGATCATCTGCTCTGAGCCTGTGCTTTGTATATGTATTGTATTCCCTGCAATAAACCAGGGGTTGTGTTAGTTCAGCGCCGTGTCTGTCGTACACAATTCGTCCCGTCCATGCACTGTTTGTTCCCATCCTGAAGTTTTCACAAAGATTGCTACAAATGCTCATTTTTGCCTTTCGACAGCACGTGACTGGAATTCATCATCATCATCAGCCTATTCATGTCCACTGTAGGATGAAGGCCTCTCCCTGTGATCTCCACCTAACCCTGTCTTGCACTAGATGATTCCAACTAGCGCCTGCAAATTCCCTAACTTCATCACCCCAACTAGCTTTCTGACATCCTCGACTGCGCTTCCCTTCTCTTGGTGACTGGAGTTGTCTTCCTGCAAACATTGTAAAAGAAAGAACACGTGAATAGTTTTCTGCACTTGTGTATTTTCAATTATAGGGCATATATTGTAGCCCTGCTGTATTTAGATCTTTCACTTCACTGTTTTATCAGTGAAAGCCCGCGTCATCTTCGGGCTGATTTATGCGCATCATTTCACACTGATCCGCAATGTTCACACGATGGCGTGTTAAAGACCTACACCCATCTTAGGCTCCAGTATTACTGGCCTGGCATGTACAAGTTCGTTCGCAAGTACGTCCGCTGCTGCCTCGACTGCCAGCGCCGAAAGTCGGTCCCTACTTCCACTGCCGCACCCTTGCAGCCGCTTCCTTGCCCATCCCGTCCTTTTGATCGGGTCGGAATCGACCTTTACGGCCTGCTTCCTTCTACTGGTGCTGGCAACCGCCGGATTATCGTTGCAGTGGATCACCTCACACGCTATGCAGAAACCGCTGCACTTCCATCTGCAACTGCCCAAGATGTTGCATCCTGCATACTGCGGAATTTTGTTCTTCGTCACGGAGCCCCTCGGGAACTTCTCAGTGATCGAGGCTGCGCATTTCTATCTAAAGTCGTGACGTCACTTCTGAGGAGTGTCACATCATCCACAGGACCACTAGCGCATACCATCCACAGACGAACGGGCTGACGGAGCGTTTCAACCGTACTCTTGGCGACATGCTCGCCATGTATGTCGCGTCCGACCATTCCAACTGGGACGCTGTGCTTCCGTTCGTCACATTCGCCTATAATACTGCCACTCAAGCTACCACTGGTTTTTCTCCGTTTTTCCTACTGTACGGCCGTGAACCTTCCTGCACCATCGATACCATGCTACCCTACCAGCCTAATTCATCAGAATGTGTTTGTGAATCTCAAGCTGTGCAGCATGCTGAAGAATGCAGACAACTCGCCCGTTGTCTTACCACCGCAGATCAGACACAACAGGAGCTTCGTCGTGGTGGCTCTGTTCCCCCAAGCTTCCCTTCCGATTCGTTGGTTTGGCTGTGGGTTCCACCTGTAGCTCCCGGCCTTTCTTCTAAGCTGCTCCCAAGATATCATGGACCTTACCGTGTAATTGCACAAACTTCCCCCATAAATTATGTCGTTGAGCCTGTGTCACCGTTTTCTGATCAGCGCCGTCGCGGTCGCAAAACTGTTCACGTAGATCGGCTCAAGCCCTTCTACGATCTCTCTATGTTACCGTATGCTTAGATCGCCAGGATGGCGTCTTTTTCTCCGGGGGACAAATGTAAGGAAGAAGAAGTGCCGGTTAGCCAGGTGCATCTCCGGTGTATGAAATACGACGAAGAAGTGCCGGTCAGTCAGGCGCATCACCAGCGCTTTTACGCACGGGGCTTGTCCTGACTGCTCGCAGGGTTCTGACTGTCGCACCGAGTTCGACCTCTCAATCCTGTCAATAAACACCCTGACAACTGTATGTTATTGTACCTTTGTTTCCACTCCTGTCTCGCTGCTGAGGTGGACTGACAGTATCTGTAAATAAAATAAAATAATACAGCTGAGCAGACTCTTGTAGATAACTTCTGGGGCACAGCAGGACAAAGGACCTCATGCGAGCACAACCGTTATACCCTATGTCCATGAGGTCTAGCATAAATTAAAGAAGGTCACAGGTAAAATAGACGTACGCAATTATGTGTAACGCTGCTAGCGAACGAAGGAAGCAGTGACCCGAGTTGGTGTGAAAGAAGCTCATTAAAGAGCGGTACATACCAAGTGTCGCATACCCAGTGAGCCAAGTTGGTGCAACAGTTGGTTTCAAATCTGGTACCCACAGCACAGAAACTCAATGTTCTACCCACTGGACTACCCAGTGAATTAATGTGTGTGGTTTAGTGGTGCAAGAGCCAGCACCAAAGAGTGCCATGCCAGTGTTTGTTCACAGTGAAGTGATGAATTCTGAGAAGTAGATGTGCCGGGGCTGTAAAGGGGCCTAAAATAGTCACTGTAAAGTGCGTAAAATCAACATTTAGTAAGATAATGGCAATGACTAGTGACGTGTACTATGAACATAAAAATGCATTGCTAAAGAATTATATATAAAAAATATGTAAGATATAAAAATTGGCAAGAAGCACTTATACCTGAACAGAGCCCTTGAAACACAAGGACCTGGAGGTATGTGCTATACAGAACTACTATCACAGCGGCATCCTCTGGAGAGAGGATGCGCTACGACCTTATTGGGCTAATAACATGTAAAACAACTTCGTTCAAGAAACCTAGGACTGCTTTAGTGTTAAACAGTGGTTCTTCATCAAGAAACATAATGGGATGAAGAGGGACATGATATCGGTACGCTTGCAGAAAATATTTCTTTCTCTCTGTTTCGGCTTTCCGACACTCCAGAAGGGCGTGGAGGACGGTTAGCCTCTCACCACGTTTACCACACGTTGGTGGTTCATTGCCAGTCAGCAAAAAACTGTGGGTGCCATATCTATGTCCTATTCTGAGCCGACAGAATAAGACATCAGTTCGCCGTGTTTTCATTGCGGAGGGCCAGAAACCTATCTGTGGCTTTATCAAGTGAAGCTTATTATTTCTTTCAGCGTCCCACAAGCATGGGACGTTGAGTTTCTTTCGCAGGAAAGGCTTCAAATCTGTTGCAGGAACAGCAGTTGTAGGATTAATAGCCTGAGATGTAACTGATGTGGCCATTTGATCTACTCGAACATTACCCTCAATGCCTCTACGGCCCGGCACCCAGCATATAATTACATGCTGGTTAGATATATACGCTTTGCATAGAGTGGAATAGAGCTCAATGAGTACAGGATTTCTGTTTACTGAGTGACTTCAAGACTTTCACGACACTTTGGGAGTCTGTAAATATGATAGTCCTTTGAAGTTTCGATTTCTTTATATGCTTTTTACAGCTGACAAAAGTGCACAGGCCTCAGCCGTAAAGATACTTGTTTCCGGGTGGAGTACAATGGATTCCGAGAAGGATGGGCCGACGGCTGCATAAGACACCCCGGCATGTGATTTAGAGGCGTCTGTGTAATCTGCGCACGAGTACTTGGACTGAAGTTCTAGGAAATGCATTTTAATATGTGCCTCTGGCACGTGTTTCGTGACCTCTATAAATGGTGTGTCACAATCTATGAGCTGCCACAGCCACAGAGGTAACAGTTCCGCTGGAGCCATAGGGCACTGTTCAAGAACTGGAACACCCATTTCCTCACTGAGGTTCCTCACACGCAAAGAGAACGGCTTTCTCGCTGCCGGTCGGTTATGGAAGAGTGTGGCAGCAGTCACGTCATTTATTGTTGAATAAGAAGGATGTTCAGTGTTCACTGTACGCTCAGAAAATGTGAAACTAGTATATGAACGCTGCAGATGGAGTGACCACTGATTCAATTCTACATAGAGGCTCTGGATCGGACTTGTTTGGAAAGCACCGGTCGCAAGGCGGATACCCAGATGGTGAACAGGGTCTAGTATTTTTAATCCACTTGGCATTGTGGAATTATAAATTATAGCTCCGTAATCAAGGCCCGAGCGAAGAAGGCTTTTATACAAGTTAAGCAGACACTTTCGATCGCTACCCCAAGTCGTACGCGACAGAAGCTTTAAAAGGTTCATTGTCTTCAGGCATTTTGCCCCGAGATACTTAATATGAGGAATAAATGTCAGCTTGGAATCTAAAATGATTCCTAGAAACTTAGGCTCACAGAGAGCACATCTCCTTTGATTTGTATACTTGGGACAGGCGTTATGCCTCTCTTGTTTGTAAAGAGCACGCAAGTGCTCTTCTGGGCATTTACTTTAAAACCATTTTTATCTGCCCATTCGGACAATTTGTTTATTCCCAGCTGCACTTGTCATTCACAGATGGCATTACTGCATGACTTGAAGGCTATCTGCACATCGTCGACATAAACAGAATAAAACATCGTGCGTGGCATGACTGTGTGCAGGGAATTCAATTTTACAATAAATAGTGTGCAACTAAGCACGCCTCCCTGTGGCACACCGGTCTCTTGGGTGAATGACTTAGACAAAGCGTTACCTACTCTTACGCGGAATGTGCAATTAGATAGGTAACTTTCGATTGTGTTTAACATGTTTCCACGGACACACATCACCGAAAGATCTCGGAGGATTCCATAGCGCCATGTCGTATCGTAAGGCTTTTCTAGGTCGAGAAATACTGAGAGGTAGAATTGCTTATGTATAAAGGCATCTCTAATATAAGACTCAATACGAACAAGGTGGTCTGTTGTGGACATACCTTCCCTGAAACCACATTAAAAGGGGTCTAGGATTTTGCCACTTTCAAGCACACAGATCAAGCGCCGGTTTATCATTTTTTTCAAATAATTTGCAAATACAGCTTGTCAATGCTATTGGCCTATAACAACTGGCTAATGATGGGTCCTTGCCTTGTTTATGTATAGGGATGATCACACTTTCCTTCCACGAAGATGGAATGTAGCCAGCCGCCCACATGGCATTGAAAAGACTTAATAGTGTTTTTAGAGTTTCAGGGTGTAGGTGCTTAATCATTTCGTACTACAGTCCCTATATAAGAAAAGTACCGCCATCCTTTGATAAACGCCGCTTCTCTCTCTCCTGTATCTCCGATTGGACGATGATAGCGCGCGCTTTTCACTTCTTTATATTTTCTTTTTTTCTGCCTCAGAGCCATGTTGAAAGTCCTCTGCGCAGCCGCAGTCGCAAGCGGCGGCGGCGGCGGCGCGCGCCCGGCCTGAAAGCGTCAACGTGGACTTTCTAGGTGCGCCACCGTCGACTAGGCTTTCGCAAGCAAAAAGTAAAGAAAAAAGCAAGCACTTTAGGAGAGGAGGCGGCGGAGGAAAGAGTAGATAGCGGTACTTTTCTTATATAGGGACTTTAATTTCGTACAAGATATGATCGCCACCTGGTGCGGAGTTGAGAACACACAACACCTTTGGATTATATTTATGTGGGAGTTCTTTAAAGTCATCGAGATTGTGGAGGAGACCTGCGACATTCCATTGTAATAATTGCGTATCCATGTTGAATGTGGTTTTTTTGCTGTGTGTTTGAGAAAGATGAGTTAATTCACAGGGCCCTTTACGGGCGCCGTGATGCGGTGTTTTTCATGTCTGGAGTGGTCGAGAGATTTTCGCCGCTCCTTAGGCGCTGGCGGCATCGTCTGGCCGCTTGTGTCCATTGCCTCTTGTGGGGCGCTGGACACGTGCTCTTGCGAGCAGTTCGTTTGACGCGAGTGCATTGTCTCGAGGGACGAGGACCTGGAAGCCACCAGCCCGGAGGTTGATGGCCCCTTGTTCTGAGATGGAGGAGCAGCGCTAGCTGCAGCCACCGAGGGGGCAGCTGGCGTTGCTGGTGGCTTACTGCGTGTGGGCCGAACAGCCACCGGAAACCGTTGTGTCGCTGCCCCCTGACACGCCACATCGGCAAAGGTGTTCTTGGGCAGATATGAAACACACCTACAAGCCTCCTTGAATGATATATTCTTTTACCTTGATTGTAACAATTTCTTTTTCCCTTTTTCATGATGAACAGGACCGCGAGTAAGTATGCGGCGTGCTCCCCATCACAGTTCACACAGTGCAGAGAGTTTACATGATTCAGAGAGATGCTCGGTCGCACTGCATTTCGCAGAAGTCTGACAGCCTCGGCAGTTCTGAGAACTGTGGCCGAATCTTTGGCACTTGAAGCATCGGAGAGGGTTTGGCACGTATGGCTTGACACGTATTTTAATGTACCCGGCCTCAATGGTCTCGGGTAGAACACGAGAACCAAAAGTAAGAATTATGTGTTTGTCTTTAGCTCCTTACCTCATCTTGATTCGTTTTACAGTCAAAACATTTTGTTTTTTGAATCCTTCCAAAAGTTAATCTTTGGTGAGCTCCAACGGGTCGTCATTAGAAATAACACCGCGGGTGGTGTTCATGGTGCGGTGTGGGGTCACAGTCACAGGAAGGTCTCCAAACGACACTAGATTCTGTAGTTCATCATGCTGTTTCTGATCGCGGAGTTCCAGAAGGAGGTCACCGCTGGCCATCTTCGTCGCCTTGTAACCTGGTCCTAGAGTCTCTGTCACAGTCTTTGCAACAATAAAGGGTGAGACCACTGTCATGGTCTTTTCAGTTTTCTCACTATGTACCACGTGGTAGCATGGAAAGTTCGCAATTTTTTGGCCATAAATTGAAATACTTCGATGCGCCCTCGTTTCGGGCGGCGATCAGCAAGTGCAGGAAAGGAGCTATCCATATATGTGGAATGTGTTTCGGCGGTGGCGCCAACCACCCACTATGGAGCCCAACAAGGGGACGCTGCAGAAACTGTAAAGGACAGGTCCTGCAAACGCCAACTATATGCCACTCCTATAACTATAACTGCCTTGATGCTCATGTTGTTGCTTGTGTCCAGTGACACAGAACAGAACCCTGGGCCGAAGGTTAACGAAATGTTGCAGGTCATTATTGATACACAGGAAGAAAGCGACTGCATGATAGGACACATATGAGAGGAAATTGCTGCTGTAATACTAAAACTCATAAGTTACAAGGTATTCTGACAGTGTTTGAGGAAATGAGCAACAGAATTGAAAAATTGGAATCGGTTGTCCAGCAGCAAGCATTGAAGTTAATTGAGTACAAAAACAGAAGTAAGCGCGACAACCTCCTAGTACTTGGAATCAGCAAAAGTGCTAATGAAACAGAAACTAAACTTAGCGAACAGGTCCTGTATGGTATTTTTGACAATACTTTGGGGGTCCCCGTCAGGAAAGTTGAGAGAATTCACCGTATTGGAAAAGCGAAACCGGATAGGCCAAGACCAATTGTTATGAAGTTCCTTGATTCCAGGGAAAAGGACAGTGTTCTAAAGAACTGTTTTAAACTGAAGGGCACTAATGTTCGTGTTAGCCAAGCCTATGCTAAAGAAACAGCGGAAATAAGAAGAAAGCTATGTGAAAGTGCAGCATTGGATAGGTCAGAAGGCATGAAAGTCAAGCTTATCTATGATAAACTTAAAATAAATGACAAAATGTACACTTGGGACCTCACCCAAGATAAGCGCACACCATGTGGACATGAAGAAAGTAGATTCGGTAAAGAAAAGCAGAAAAAGGGTCATGCGGCAAGCCGCCCGCCTGACTTGGACAATTCGGCAAGTTCAATGGCGACACCAACTTCGTCACCTACGTCATAACTATGTCTTCTTGTTTTAAACACACGCAGCATCGTTAACAAAACAACTGATCTGGAATTACTGCTGCTTTCACACAGCCCTCATATGGTTTTGATAACAGAAACTTAGCTGCACTGTGGCATACAAAATGATGTAATTATTCCCTCTGGATACAAAATGTTTAGGAAGGACCACGATTCATGTGGAAAAGGAGTGTGTATTGTAATAAAGAATTCTGTCCATGCGGTCCTAATTGATAGTGACATCTCTAAAAAAGTTTGGTGCGGGATTTCTTTTCAAAGTGTTGCTTATCTAGTCGGTGCAATATATAAGCCACCTTCGACTTCCCTGGACATGCTAAACCAATTGAGCACATTCTTGTGCAACAATGTACGCAAGAACAAACAGTTAATTAAGGCTGGAGACTTCAATTTACCACACATTACCTGGCGGGAACTAGTCTGCAGCGGCGTTGAAGCATCCAGCGCTGATAAACTACTAGATATGTTTTCTTTTAATTTAAATCAAATTGTTCAAGAGGATACAAGAATAACTTCTAGGTCGCGGTCATTGTTGGACCTAGTGTTCCTATCCAATAATATAGAAAATCCTTTGTTGACAATTGAAGGCATTTCAGATAACAAAATGATTGTAGTGAATGTGACTGCTAGCAATATGCCCCATAAGAAATGCTCTACAGTAATTACGATAAAAGACTACAAACGTGCTGACGATAATTCATTTTAGATTTCTTGGAATTCTCGTTTGGCCAATTTGAGCCCCACGCCAAGGAAAAAACTGTAGATGAGCTAAGGAATGAATTTAAGGTTATAGTAAACCATTGTGTGGACTGATTGTGCCAACTCGAAAAAAAAAAGTCTAAACAAAGCGGACCTTGGATTAACCCTGGTATTATTCACATGAAAAGAAAGCTAAAGGGACTGCGTAAAAAGAAAAAGGGTTCAGACGAAATTGTGAGACATCGTGCAGAATTGAGACGTACTTTGACACTGTCCAAAAAGCAGTTCCTTGAAAAAACACTGACAGGGTTCCTAAAAAGTTCTCCACAAAAATTCTGGAGATATCTCAGCAGCAAGAAAGATAAAATTGAAGAAATCATAAAAGGCACTGGAACGTTAAGAAAGACTGCGGACATTGCCGAACACTTTAATTATTTCTTTCAATCTGTGTTTACTAATAATATAAATGCGAATACAGACAAGCATTTACAGTATATTACATGTTATCCAATGAAAATCTGGTAATCAAACAAGAGGCAGTGTTCGAATTGCTGCTGAATTTAGATGGAAAAAAATCTAGTGGACCTGACAGGGTTTGTCCTGATTTCCTGAAACGCTATGCTGAGTGGATGTCCTACTACTTAAAGGTAATTCTCGAGAAATCATTACATATGCATTCATTACCCACGGAACTGGGGCAGAGCCGTAGTTATACCAGTGTACAAAGGCGGTGATCGCACACTTGTAAATAATTACTGTCCCATTGCACTCACATGTATCAGTTATAAACTTCTAGAGCACATCGTCGCAAAACACATTTTACAATTTCTACAAGAGAATAGATTATTACTTTACTCATCCCAGCATGTCTTCCATGCTGGACTATCCACCATTACACAATTAATTGAAGTGGTTCATAATCTCACTGCAGCCTTAGACGAGAAGTACCCGATTGACGTCATTTGTATAGATTTTACAAAAGCCTTTGATATAGTGCCACATGATAAGCTGACTTTTAAACTGAGAGGAATAGGTATCGATGAAAGACTAGTGATTTGGATAAAAGAATACTAAAGTGACAGACAGTTTAGGTGTCAGTTTGTCGAGTCCACTCCAAGTGCTCTCAGGTGTTCCTCAGGGGTCGGTATTGGGTCCAGTGTTATTTCTTATATCAACGATATCTCCTCTGTTGTTCAACAACTGGCGAGACTGAAGCTTTTCGCAGATGACTGCCTAATTTATTCTACCGTAACCAATGTTCAGGATCAACTCAGAATTAGTCGTTTAGAAAATTTCAGCCAATGGTGTAATTTATCGGCTATGACAATAAACTACTCTAAATCAGCATAAACACACATGACTAAAAAGTAAATGTTATGCCTTTTAACTATTACATCAATGGTAATTTGTTAGTCCGTGCTAACCATTTTAAATATTTAGGTGTTAGCCACGCATAACCTGACATGGCATACGCACATGAAAAATGCGAGCTCGAAAGCTAACCAGAGACTAGGTTTCTTAAGGCAAAAACTAGATCAAGCTTCACGAGATGTAAAGCTGATAGCTTATAAAACTTTCGTTAGGTCTTTACTTTAATATGCCTCAGTCATCTGGAGCCCTCACCAGAACGCAATGACAAGGTTAGAAAAAATTCTACGTCGTGCGTGCGCTTCATATGCGCAAAGTACCGCCGATTAGATTCCACCGCACAGATGTTGCAGTCCTGTGAACTGGAAACACTAGAACCACGAAGGCAAAAGAATCGGCTCAAAGTGTTATTCAGGATACCCCATGGACAGTTAAAAATTAACAAAGTTGAGTACGTGCAACTTCCAGTGAAACGAAGCAGTCGTGTTAATCACCAATATGTTTTACGACCATGCTTTTCTCAAGGTGATGTGTTCCGCTATTCTTTTTTCCCTGCCATGATTGAACTCTGGAACGCGTTACCAAGCTTTGTGGCAAATGCCAGTGATGTTTGTGAATTTGACAAATCATTAAACACATATTTCTGTGATTCCGCTACTGCTTGATGTACCTGTACATATGGTTTATCTGTATTTAATACCCTCCCTGTAAGAACCCTCAGCAGAGAGTTGACAGTAATAATTAAATAAAAAATAAATAAAATGTATCTAACCGTTTTCCTGCCTGCCTGGGTCACTGGGCTGCTGTGTTGCGGTAACAGGCTTCGAAACCAACCATCGGGCCAACAATGTGTACATATGTTCCGCTCTTCCAACGAACCTCTTTCACGTCGACATGGGTCTCTAGGTGCGGGTATTTGCCCTCTGTTCAAAAAAACTCTTTGCCACTAACTTGAATTACTGGATGTGTGCCACTCGGCCAGCGCTGGTCCCCGATGAACCTCTTTGATGCCAACTTGGGTATGCGCCAGTAGATGTTTCTCTTCAATGAGCATGGTTGGCATCAACTTGGGTAACTAGGTATGTGCCACGAGGAATGTGGTGCTCTACAATGATGAAAAAAAGATCACTTAAATTTCTCCGATGCTGAACCAACTCGAACCCATGTCACAAGGGTTCATCAAGCACAACAACCCGACACATTAGCAGGCTGCACCACAAATGCACTGGGTTATGTGCTGCTTTCGAATAAATGCCTTTCATGCCAACACTTTAGCGAGCTGTACCATCAATGCACTGGCAATGTGCCGTTCTTCAATGAACCTTTCACCAACTTGGGTCACCGAGTATTTGCCTCCGATTGTGTGGCAAACAAGGGACCAATTCTCAGCATTTGCAGGCACCGGCACGCCATACTTCTCATCTTAGAGGCCACGCATGGAAATACCTTTTGGCATTGCCACTAGATGGTGCAGCGTGTCCATGAAGAAGCACGAGAGAGGAGCCCTGATTGGTGCACGACACATTTCTCGGCATTCACTCGCACCGGCGTTCCATGCTTTTCCAAGACCATGCGCAGGCTTCCCGCCAGCAGCCCCATATTGTGCCAAATGTTTTTAGCGAAGCGCGAAAGGGAGTCTTGCTGCAGTACGTGCTCCATACGCAACTTATTTCGACGGTGGCAATGCATTGTCACTATAATGATTCAATGCTAACGCATTGCCGTCGACAGAAATCGTGAGATGGCTACCGCCGCAAATTTTCCCATTAACAATAACGAAACTAGTGTCTTACAAAGCAACCTGGATGCTGCATCTAACTGGTTTAACACATGGCCTTACGAAATTAAACCCAAACAAATGCAAAGCTCTGACCAAAACACGAACTGCCACCACCTCTCCCCGTTGTCTTCTCCAATAACAGTTCTAGAATGCGTTTCTTCTAATTACCTTATTTCAAGTCTTAATGAACATAGCCTATTATCAGTATAATTAATATTGCGACTGCTTGCTAGACTATGTTCATCGTAACTTCTCTTATGCTCCTACAATTCTTATGTTCTTGCAAGATTAAACTTGAACACACGGCTTCTACGTGTCATCCATTTTCTAACACTTTTTAGAATTGTTCACAATAATTTTGGACAGATTTATATAAGCTAAGAACTATAACAGTGCACAGCTATAACAGTGCGTCACATTCATTCAAGACGTCCAAGAACTGCCTTGACCTACCACGAACCATTGTAAGTCATCTTTATTTCCAACACCACTCCCTTTGATCCACTTTCCCCATATTCTTCCATTTCATCATGGATTGATCACAGTAGCAAGGTCAGCACTAACATGTTGCACAAAGGCTACCCAGTTCTTAGTGCAGACTTTGGAGGACTGAAATCACTTTCCTGGATCAGCCTCCTCCATGCAAGACATTGTTCACTTTTGCACATTATTAGTCATCATTGTACAACCAGGAATTTTCTCTCATTACTGTACTTCCGAGTTGTGCCACTTGCCCCCAGCAATGCCTTCAAGCTTGAGGGCACTAATAAATGAGTTAAAAATCAGATTGATTACAATGAAAGCAGATCTCAGGTGCAAATTCAGGAACTTGATACACCATTATTATTGAGTGAGAAAAAGATTCAGTAGAATTGAAGAGTTAAAATATTAGCAAAGCACTGGACGAAGCCAACATGGAAGCCAAGGAACACTTTGGAGAAAGTAACATCATTTTTTGTTTAATGACACGGTTTACTAATAGTACAGGAATATTAAACTTGTGCCTCTTCATATTGATGACAGCAAAAATAACAAATGAAAAACATAACATGATGCTGGTGGCAAGTGAACCCACACTGTTTTAGAGATTGGCAATAATCAAGCACAGTGTGGAAAGGACACAGAAAGACGCACACGGTGCTGTGTGCATCTTTGCTTTTCTGTCTTTCTGTGTTCATGTCTGCTGTGCTTGTTACCGCTTCTTCTTACCACCACCTTTCTTTTTGGGTTTGCAATTTTCAGGAGGAGGTGCGAGCTCATTGTAGCCCGCTTGCAAAGCTGCAGCTAGCTGAGCCAGCACGCCCAAGAATGCTTCTTCCTGGTCACATGGCGCAGCCTTGGCACTTGCCCCGTTTTTGGAGCTACTGGCTCCACTGCTAGATGCAACAGGGGCAAACTGTCCAGGTGTCGAAGGCCCAGTCTTCGATCCGGCACAGCTCTTCTTTTTAGACTGGTCTCTGCCACCAGATGCACGGCTGTCCACAGGCGGAGGAATGGAAGTACCGCAACATTTACTTGTCGCAGGAGCACGCTCAGGGCGGTGCGCCCTGCTCGCTGCACCGTGCACGACTTCGTGAGGAGTGGATGACCACTGGCTAAGTGCCGCCGCAGTAGACTGCTTGCCAGACGGTCGGCTGCTTGGCATTGTGGTGGAACGTTGCATCGACATAGCTTTTCCAGAAGCCGGGGCGCTGGCGAAGCAGAGCTGTCCTTTTGGCCTAACTTTCGTGGTGTCTACACCGTGTTGCGCAGTTGTCTTTTTCTGGCATGTTGGCCCCTTGCCAGGTTGAGCCTTTCCGTGATGAGGCAAGTTGCTGCACAGCGATGGAAGCGACTTTGCTTCTGATGAAGCTTTATGCTTTCCTTTGTTGGCTTTTTTCTTGTTTTCCAGGGCTTGTTTTGCAGGACATTGCACCGATGCAAGTGGTGACATTGTCTTTAAAGCTGCTGGTGCAGCTTGCAGATTTGCTTTGTTGTGTTCAGATGATGAAGGGGCCAGGAATACCGATGGCACAAGCGCCACTTGCACCTTCTCTTTCTTCTTCGATGAAGACTGTTCTGTGCGGCGACGTCGCACTTTCTTGGCACGGGGCCACAGATCAGTGTACTCTGCGCGTACCGACTGCCTCGCAAGGGGGCGGGACGTCACGTTCGGCGCCGTGAGTGCCGCCTCCACCCGACGTTCCTGCTTCCAGATGCGACAGCGCCGGTCCGTCATGGCGTGCGGCCGGCCACAGTTTCCGCACTTGGGTTCCGAAGTGCAGGAGTCCAGCGAGTGGTCGCCGCTCTTGGCGCAGCGCATGCACCGCGACGGGTGCAGGCACGAGGCTGTCGCGTGGTTGAAGCGACCGCAGTTGCTGCACTGCAGAGGCCGTGGACGGTTCGGCTTGACGTCCATTTCCACGCCCCAAAAACCCTTTTTCACGACGACGTCCGGCGGCGGAGACGGCGCATCAAAGCGCAGTAGCAAGCTGCAGCCCAGCTCCGTCGGGTGCGAACTGATCACGGGCACACAGGACACGATCTCAGTCTCGGCCATCTCTTCGGCCGTGAAGCTACCCTTGACGTCGTAATGATCGTAGATGACGCCGGAACTGGTGCCCGGACGAGCGGCGAGTTCGCGGCCGACAACGTCGAGACCGCAGATGCTATCGGTAGCCAAGAGGGCCAGGACCGCAGAGTGCTCGACGCCGTCGACGGCCACCACGTTGCGTTGGAAGTTGACTCGCACCGCCGCGACACCACCGACGTCTTCCAACTCTTTCACAATAGTCGGGCGAGGAAGAACGCGGAAAGACACGGAGCGGTCTTTGGGCCGAAACAGGACGGTGCCAGCGATGTTGGCAGGCGCCGCACCGTCACCGTGGCCTTTCGACCGTCGTTTGCGCGCTTCGCTTCTGCGCTTCAGGTGGTCCTGGCGTATCGCTTCACGCTTCTCGGCAGCCCGACGCCGGGCACTGGCTCTGTCGGCGCCGCTCTGAATGACGCCGTCAGCTCTACCACTCACACGGCCTTCGCCTGTAGTGTGCCCCCTGGGGCAGCCGTTCGTGGCCCCTTTGTCATTGACAGACAACGACGTGTCAAGCGGGCTCGCCTTCGTACACTCAGTAGACTCCAACACTTCTGTACTGTGGTCCTCGTGAACGGCATGCTGCTGGCCTTTAGCGTCGCTGTCAAGGGGCAACTGTTGTTTCTCCGTCTGTACCATGGCCTTGCGGAAATTTATTTTCCGCGGCGCAGGAGTGGGCGGCTGACACGTTGAAGCACACGCTTTTGAATGCGACACTACAGTCTCACCACGACGCTCTAGTAGTGGCCCGAAATCGTGGCTCATACCGACAAGGGGGTCTGGAGCGGACACGACGCAAGCGGTCGCTTTTTTCTTTTTCGAAAGCTCGGACGATGGAGCTAAGTCCTTCCCTCTAGTCTTGGCTTTGGGTATGTTCAGCGGTCCCAACTCCGGCTCCCAAATCGAATCGGCATCTCGGGCACTGCGGCAGCACTGCTGCGGAGGCCTTTCCACTTCAATTTCGAAGTCCGTCGGCGGCATAATTCTGTTCGCAGTACCAACCGTCACTCACCTAGCGGAGTTTCTCTGTTCTGCTGTTTCCTGTTGAGGCACCTGGCAACTACTGACCAAGAAATGCACACACACGTTATTTTCTGCAGCGAAACGCGCACAGAATGACACCATGGAGGTTTTTTACCTCCATCCATGAATGACACAAAACCACGCTGCCTAATGATGGCTACTGGCTACCACACACAACGGCTGCGTTTGACTACTGGAGGAGGTGATGATGATGGTGGCAAACGTTGGTGTTTGGTACAGTTGCAGTGTACTAGAAGGGGGCAGTGGGCTTACTCAGCCGCTCCCCTGACGCAGTCAGCGTCGCATCCAAGAGGTGGCGCCACTGGCAACTTCAATAACCAAACAGAGGTTATCTGATTGGTGGATAAAATTAAGGCAGGGGTGAAATTTCACCCACCACAAAGTACAAATTATGTTAATAGCCATGGCTAGGTGGCGTATGCCACCGCCCGATTTAAAGGGTTCAGCCTCATCCATCCATCCATCCATCCATGGAACCTTTGCTTGCAGAAGCTTTGATTTTCCTTGCGCTTCTGTCGGTTTCAGTTCGAAGCAGTTAACACTCTTATTGGTTTTTAATTTTGGCATACTTGACAGCCTTTACATATCTTTAGCAAGCACTATATATTTGTTTAGGCCACATGATATTTGCCATAATAGTACCTTGTGGAAAAGGAAGACAGCAACTCTTGGGCAATTTGCTGCCTATCCTAACTCAGAGCTTTTGTGCAAAGAGTTCGTCGCTGACGGATGTTGCTTATGCGGAAGGGGCCTTCGAATTTTCCGAATTATCGGGCAATCGTAAAAAAAATTTGAAAATGGTTTCATGGAGTGTCGACCTAATGTAAAATTTTGTCAGACAAAACAGTGCGTGCATACTTCCCAGCTGGGCTCAAAAAAAAAAAAAAAAAAAAAAAAAAATCAGGCATGCTAATCAGGTTTGTGGCTTTGCTTAGCCAAAATCCATATGTACATATGGCTTAAATATTTCATTGTTCCACTTTAGTTGTTCCATGCTTCACAGAAGCCTTCTGCGTTTATTATTAACCATCATTACGCCGGCACACATTTGTTAAATCAAATCAGGTTTGTTTGTTTTTTTCATAAAGAAATGGAGGGAGGCCTGAACAAAAAGTGAAAACTAGTTCACTTGACAAAGGCTCCGGCCTATGCTTATGTACAGTTATATAAGGGTAAGCAAAGTGAACTTAACAGGGCTGTTGCTGACACAAAGCTTTTATTTGCAAGTACCAGCAAGCCATTGTTTCATGCACTTCAACTCATGTGCAACGGCTCAACTTCAGCTGCTTGGCCCTCTGCCGCTTTCCTGCCTTGTCACATGCAGTTAATTCCTTTCACATAAAAATGCAGACGTGTGACAATGTAAAAACTAATTATTTTAGCTGTGAGGCTAAGAGCGTGCACATTGCATGCAGCCAACTTCGAGGGAAAGCTTACTCTCAGCAACTTCCAGCATATCCATAACGCTGTCAGTGTGTAGCTCACTCTGAGAGAAGCATTCTGTGAAAAGATGCTCTGAAATTTTCACAAAGCCGTACAGCTGACTGGAGGGATAAAGGAGGCCTCCTCGGCCCAGAAGTTTGTTAGCCGGGCAAGTTGAAAACTTTCGCCTGGTGGCGTCATAGTGAGCAGCTTTATGCATTCTTGGCATTTTGTGTTGGAATTGACAATACACTTCCGCGCAACATAGCCCACAATGTGGTAAGTGAGCCTCGAGTCGCTTCTGGCCACGTGCTGGTTATGGTCGTTTGAAAACCGCAGGCCCGTGCAATGGTGGGGTACCACGTTTGTGTGGCCTCTGTGGCAGTAGCGCTAGCAGCAGTTTGACGGCACTCATTTCTGTCACCTGATGCTTCGAGAGAGTCAACTTCCAGTAAGGAGGCCAGTGTACATTCCTCGCAGTTTCCTTCGCTAACTGACCTAACTAGGCCATAAAAAGAAAAACAATTCACAGTGATCAGGAACTGCGTTCGAGTTGAGCACAAAACGTGGCTCGAAATGGAGCTCGCATACTGCGCTCGTGTCGTCCAGGGGAGGTTCTATGGAGGTTCTTTTCCCACTCTTTCCGTCTATTTTTATCCTTCGGGACGCCAAACAAGGAGAATTTCGGCCCATCCTTCACATAAACATAGCCTGTATGGCACCCAGGCGCCTAACAGTGGTTTTGTCGATGCCGCGGCAGGGCTCAGTTACTGCAAGGCATACTAATCTCTTGCAGACTATAAGGAAAAAAAAACACTGAAGGAAAAAAAAAAACCATGCGACGACGTCCACAGAAAAAACAACGCAGCTCAGCAACTCCAACTAATATGATCGGGCACTGGGCGGGCACTGGGCAGCTGCGCCGTCGCACCTACGTTCCATGGATGGATGGATGAGGCTGAACCCTTTAAATCGGGCGGTGACATACACCACCTAGCCATGACTATTAAGATAATTTGTACTTTGTGGTGGGTGAAATTTCACCCCTGCCTTAATTTTATCCACCAATCAGATAACCTCTGTTTGGTTATTTCTACCCGCTTAAAGTCTATTTTGCCTTCACTGTCCCTAAACCCCAATGCTTTGAAAAAATCAGCCCCGTTGCCTTGCACTGTAGGGTTAAGCCCCTTACAGAAAAGTGTGAGGTGTTCAGCCGTTTCCTCTTCTTCTCCACACGCACAGCACAACGTGTCTATACCTTGGTACTTGACTCGGTACATCTTAGTCCGCAATACTCCCGTCCTGGCTTCAAACAACAAAGAGCTTCCCCTAGAATTATCGTAGATATTTTCTTTGGCAATTTCTTGCTTGAAAGTTCAGTATGTGCCCAGTGCTGATTTCGTCTGCATCCCTGCTTTCCACAGACCCCTCTCTGTTTCCTTAACCTTTTTCTTAACCGCTGTTTCCTGGTTTGCACCCCTCCTGCAGTCCAAATATTTGATTGACAGTTTTCTGGTCAGCTTCCTCCATTTTGTATCAACATTCCTCATGTACAAATAACTGAAAACTCTCCTTGCCCACCGCTTTTCTGCCATCTCTCTCAATCGCTCCTCAAATTCTATCTTGCTAGCTGCTGGCTTCCCTGCCCTCGAATGACGTCCATCCCATGTCACCCTGTACCCCCTGATTTGGTGTATTTCCGTGTGCTCCCAGAGCCAGTCTACCTACCCCTCGCTGCTTAACTTCCAACCTTGCTCGAACCTCTGATCTCATGCACAGGACCGCATTGCCGAAAGTCAAACTAGGGACCATCACCCCTTTCCAAATCCCTCTCACCACTTCGTACCTATTGTAATTCCACAGTGCCCTATTTTTCATCACAGCTGCATTTCTGCTACCTTTAGCCGTCACATATTTTTCATGTTCCGTTAGGTACTCAGCCCCATTGTTTATCCACACTCCAAGATATTTGTACTTATCCACCACCTTGAAACCGACGCCAGCGCCGCCGCTCGGCCTATCGGAGAAGCTCATATTTGCGACATTCGTGGAGCCGCCGCATCGCATAGTCTCCGCCGGAGAGTAAGCCCACTGCCCCCTTCTAGTACACTGTAGTACAGTACAGTTAGAGTGTACTAGAATACTTGGGTATTCTAGTACACTGTAGTACAGTGTAGCCATGGAGTTAAGTGTAGCCTGATAACTCTCAACTTGCGCCCAAGTTGGAATACGCTAGCGCAAGACAGGGGTAATTGGAGATCGCAGGGAGAGGCCTTGGTCCTGCAGTGGACATAAAATATAGGCTGATGATGATGATAACTCTCATATAGGAGTACTCCAGATGGCAGAAAGCAAATCACTGGTCTGTGGTTCTTCGTCATATTTTTGACGGCTAGCGAATGAAAGGGCGAAGGATAGATAATATAAGCATCCCGCTACACAGGCATCTTCGATCTTCAACTTCTCAAGCTCAACGAAAGCCAGAGGCGTGAAGTCAAGCGCGCTTGAAAATACCGAGCAGCAGTTGTATCAGTTGGTCTTTATTAAATGGTTGTATAAGTGCGCTCGAAAGTTACTGTCACAATCCATGTGAAAGCTTTGCAATATCGGTGCAGCGCACAATCGTAACCCGACGCAAGTTCCCGGTGTAAGAATGCTTTATCAGTGCCAACTATCTCAGATTTACCCCGACTACATACAGGCTGCGAAAAAATTCTGACTTGCGTGCTTGCAATGTGGTCGTGAAATGGACCCACGACCTCATGCCCAGAACGCCAGACAGCCACGCGTGCACCTCTGCGCAGCAGCACGTGCCGGGCAGCATCCTCAGCTGTTACCTCAAACAGCATTTCCATATGCGGCAGCAAGGCGATATGTAGGATATTATAATAATTGCTATTAATGCGATTAGCATTCTTTGATCACTTTTCAACCTATCTGGCCTCTTAAGGCGACCCAGTGGCCCAAGTTGTCTCTCTGTTGGGCTTATTCCAGCTTCGTGCTAGACTGTCGCCATGCCGTCATTGTCACGATGCTGTTGTAGTTCCATTCGTTACGAGACTTTGTCATCATACATGCTTCGGGATAAAGTCTCATCCCATTATAATTCCATCGTAGTTTCATTGTCGTCATTCCAAATTCTTTATCCGACTCTAGTCCTGCCATTGTCATACTGCTTTCGTTGATCCATAGACGTTCTTTCATCATTCTATTGTGATCATCAAAATGTGATTATACCATCACTGAAGTCTCTATTAAGCATTCATTGTTATGCCATCGTCGTTTGACCTTATAGTAATATGAAACTCTATGACTGCAGGTATTATTGAAACTGACATCGAAGCGTATCACACGTCCTAAATTTAACAATGCAAAATAAGTTCATGGAGCTTTGTTCGGTTCTCTGCTCAGATGCAAGTGCGCTACTTTAAAGAACAAACGTTGAGATCTTTGAAAATGTGCAAAGATAGTAAAGAGGATTAGATGGTTGTGTCCAGTTTTGCCAGGTCTTCCTTCTACCGCAGTCTTTGACATCCACAACACACCAAAAGACCGAGGTCCAATATGCTTAAAGTTAATGCCATAGGTACACATTGAAGACTTGCAGATTATGCTGCCACTGTTAACCCTTTGCGGTCCGAAACTTTTACCCACTTTCGGGCTGTCCTGGTCCGAAACTATTTTGCCAGTTTGTGGCCACCGCAAAGAAAACCACAAACTGTGGACGAAAAACTCACAGGATATTTTTTCTCTCGCATTCTGCAGGCAACTCCTCTACCGTTATTTGAGCAGCGTATGATACCGCTCGAAGCATTCTCCTGGGTGCAGGCCAGCGTTGTTACCGCAGGTTTTGCTTAGAAAGACAGTTTCCCTCCTGCCTCCGTTTGTTTTTCGATCGCTTCAAACAGCACAGTCCTTGCTGCTTCGACCTGGGAGCTTGTAGATGAAATGGCTCCTCCCATCTAGCCTTTCCTCGCAGATGGACCCCGCTTTTTCGCTCTAGCCATCACGTCACCCACCAGCTGTTGGATGAGGTTGCGGCAGTACTGCAGGTGTCGCTGTTTATCACCATGACTGCAGCTGTGTGCGCCTCAAAATGAAGCTATTGACAATGGAAACCTCTAGAAGCTTTCACTAAATGCACCACGGTAAAATGCACGCGGTGACAAAATGGTCATGCTTCTCAGCGAACCACGCGAACGTGAGGTTCGCAAGTGAGAATGCTCTGGTATCCTGAAGCCGTGCTGAACATTGTGCCGCACCCTAGTGCAAAAAGAAGTAAACTTCAACAAAGTTTGTTTATCCCTCAAGAGATCGCGCATCATCTATACAAAGAACACGCATCAATAGCAGTGAGAAAAAACGCGAAATTGAACCCCCGAATACCCTTGTCGGGCCCCGCCTGACAACAGACCACAAAAGGTTAAAGGTAACACCAAACCAGTAATTAACTCAATGTAACTGGAACTTTCACTTACTGGAAAGTGGCTGAAATGTTCCGCCACTGGATACATTGATAAGTATCCTTTATGTCACATTGCAGCGATGACCAGAATGCTATGCGATGTATTCTGATGCATGGAAGACATTGTACATACTGCAGTATTAACACGTTAACAAACCCACCAGAACGAGGCTCAGTAGTGTGGCAATGTACATTTTATTGGCGAGCAACTTATGCGGTGAGGATGCAGGCGCCACCGACACTCTTCACTTTCTCCTCGGCTTGCCGGCTGAACCACTTGGCCTTGACAATGACCGGCTGCTTGGGGAGAACGCCCTTGCCCAGAAGCTTGTAGTAGCCCTGCAGGAAACAGTTGCTGACATGTCATGTCTTGAAAATGACTCGCAATAATAATAATAAAAAAAAAGCAGTTGGAAAGCACCCATGCACCAAGTATAAAATTACATCTGCCAACCTTAAATTTCACATATGTAGAGTCTTCATAGAAAAATTCTGACTGTTTTGTAGATACGATGTCAAGACACATGTTCCATATTTGCAGAAAGCATTATCTGCACCACGTTACGCATGAAATATTCTTGTAACAGCAGCTGAAGTCAATTTCACGTGTGGGTGGCTCAACATAATCGAGTGCATCAAAAAACATCACCGATTATGTAGGCACTCTTTGGAAGCGAATCAATATATATTTTAAACTTTTCTATAATCAACACTTCATCTTGAGTGTCCTTGCATACAAACGACACTCAGAGGAAAATATGGTGTCTCAACCCCTTTAAAGTTAGAACATGCTATTGTAAACAGGTCTCGAACCATGCTGCTTTCATAAATCATATTGAGTCACCTTGAAGTGTTCATGCCATCCCTACAAGGCAACTGGGACTTGTTCTCGAGATGCCAGCAGAGTACACAAAACGCAATTATCTCGAATGTAGCTGCTGAAAAATGTCGACCAACAGAATAAGGTCGGCCAACACCTGAAGACAGCTGCTGTGTCTTAATGTCCCCACCAACTGCCACCGCAGTCGCAATGGATTGCTGCAGACACGGCCGGCTTAACAGTGGTGGGGGTTCTTGAACACCCCAACAAGGCATCTGAAGGTGCATTATAGCTAATTAGAGCCAATTAGAATTATTCCATAGCTGCAGAAAGAATTATCTGCACCATGAACAGAAATGATGCTGAACGTTATGCATGAATTATTTTTGCAACAGCAGCTGAAGTTGATGTTACATGTGGGTGACACACAGCGGGGTGGCTCAACATAATCGAGTGGATCAAAAAACATCACCGATTATGTTGTACCCTTTGACATTCATCCTCCCTAAACTGGACCCAAATTAAAAATAATAAAATTATTGGTGTAATTTAACACTAAAGCTATAAAAATCTGGCATTTTAAGATGAAATCATCAACCAACCCCCAGAAAATTAAAAAAAAAAAATAATTGTGCCTATTAATATATTCAGGCAAACGCTTCAACAAAACTATCATAAATTGGTGCCATTTTTATCTGCCACAACAGAAAAGCAGGCAAGGAATTGTCTGAAGTAGTACAATAGTTTCCGTAGTCTGCCCTTGCAAAACACCAATTCTTGAGGATTAATGAAAAAAAAAAAATCAATATCCTACTTTACAATATCTATGTATGGCTTTTAACAATTTCTCTTACCTTCAAAACGGGACACCAATATTGTTATTAATTTCACTTGGAACATGAAGGCAGAATACTAGGTATGGTTTCATTATCTTGCCACAAGTACAGTGGACGTGACTTTTACTGCTGGAACAGAATTTTTTCTCCTTCAAAGGACACTAAAGAAACGCTAAATCGATTTAGACTGCTAAAGGAATACTTCAGAACTATTCTCATTAATTTTCCCTTTTTCTGTATTTATTTTTAACATATAATCGAAGAGAAAATTCGAAGTTCCTTTTTTTTTACATTTCACACCGAGACCTCGGTGCTGGTACATCAGCATGACCCAGCACTGGTCACAGATTTCACAGTACTTCAGGTACTTGAGCCGACGTGGCTCACTGGAAATTTATGAAAATTGCAAAGTTCAGCCTTTGACTCCTTCAGGATACAATGCGGACCCTTTACAGATAAAGGTTTAACTAGGCTCAAGCAGACGCCATCAAAATCCAGGATGACAACGACCTGGTCCGGAAACTTGCAAGGCAACGACGCCACCTGTATTTAGTAGGCCTTTTCAGGCTTACCGTGTTTACACGATTGTAGGTCAACCCATTTTTTCAAATTTGGCAATCCAATGTTGTGGGGTCGACTTAGAATCGAAACCGAACCGTGTACCGCTACTAACGACAAGAGATATGAGAAATCAGGGGCGCTACGGCGTGGTTACAACTTTGCACCTACGTTTTTATGGTTACGGTAGAAGCGTAGCGTAATAATTTACTGTATTGAATACATTTTGATTGCGCGCACCACGAGCGCACGGCTCTTGTGGGAGCATCGATCATGGAAGAGCCACCGTTTAGGGGGTATTGGTAGATGGCGGAAGAGCCGCTGTTTGGGGGGTATTAGCAGTTGGCGGAAGACCTTTTCTTTGAGATACGATTGTTTTCGACGGCCGCGCGCATCTGTCACTTATGCTGTTGTGCTGAATCGTCGTGCGTGTCATGAGTGCCAAGAACTTTTGGCGCTCGTTCTCAGCAGCGTTCAAACAGGCTGCTATCCTCCATGTTGAGGAAACTAACAACTGCACAGCGGGACGCAAGTCTGGAGTCAGTGAACGTGTGGTGCGGCAGTGGTGGCTTCAGCGTGAGAAAATTTGGCCTCTCTGGCTACTGTGTGCGGGTGGGTCCTCTCTGCGTGGGGGGCTGTACCGCGCGATGTCGTGGTGCGGTCATTCGCGAAGTGTGGACTCACTTTTGATGACGACGAGCTGTGGGACCGCAGCAGCTATAACGGCAGCAGTACCAAAGAGGTCAACTCTAGTGACGATGAGTAGTTTTAGCAACCCCATCAATAAATTTCCCTTTTGTGAAATGCACTCGCGTGGTTTCTCTCCCCCCCCCCCAATCTTTTTTTTGAGACATGCAATTTTGAGGGGGTCGACCTACATTCGAGTCGACTTACAATCGTGTAAATACGGTATGTTTCCTATCACAGTAAATAGCGGCCTTTTGGCATTGCAGAAGGAATTTACTAATAAATGCAAATTATTTATTTAGTGTCCTTTTAAAACACTTCTATACCGCTAACCTCGCAACAGGCACGCATTGTCACAAGACGGGCCACTCACGTGCTTGACAATGTCGATGACTGGCGCCTTGCCGTTTCCGTCGCTCTTGAGCTTCTGGCGCGTCTGCTCCGAGACCAGGGACCACAGCTTGTCCACGTTCAGGCACGGCTTCCAGTAGTGGTTCTTGCGCAAGTGGTAGTTGCGCATACCCACCTTGCCAAAGTAGCCCGGGTGGCTGTCGAAGGAAGCGAGCCACATACAATCAGCACAGCAGAGTGCAACAAATTTAAACAACAAGCATGCAATACGAATAATTATAAAAAGAAATGGCTTTAGGTAACTCAAGACCAAAAAACACTCATGGTGAATTGCACTGGCAGATCTGGAGCAGTTGAGCAAATCCTCGAGCAAGCACACAGATTTTGCAAATTTATACCTTAGAGGGGTAAGCAGTGTGATCCGATGCAATTATGAGCGAGTGTTTTGACGTCGTAAGTTGTGGCTAACATGCGGTCAACTTCAGTGTTGAATCCGCATGGATGCCACCGTGGAGGTGACACTGAGCAACATTTATACCTACAGTGTGCTGCCACCGCTACTGCCAAAACCAAACTCCTGCTTCTCCACGGAGCTTTTCTCAATAGGCGGAAGTGGCGTGCAATAAGCCCTTAAATATCAGACCAAATCCGTTACCCGACGGCGCAACTCAAAACAATATAACCAGAGGAACCAGCTCCAGATCTACCAGTTGAATTCAGCATTGGCAATATGATGCCAATTACAACGAAACAGCAAATTCATGTCAAAACCCAGGACAAAAAATATGTAGCATTCCGGGCAGAGCCTAAGGTACTGCAGCATCACAGGCCAGTAACGTGCCTGGTTTACAGCACATCTTTCGTAAATTGTAAATAAGCCAGTGAAAGAACTTCCAGCCAACTCTAACATGCCTCCGCTCTGAGGGTGTGTGCATCGATTACACTCGGCTGCGCTGCACTTTCACATCCCAATAAGCACCCCAAATGACCTCAAATATCTACAATACTGCAAGGACGAAACTGCAGCGAAAATGATAAGCGAGACATCATAAGCATTTCCAAATAATTTGTTTCGAAAAGCAGGTGATAAAACGCAAACTGCTGAATGCTAGTAAGGCTGCATTTCAACCGCAGCTTTCGCTTGGGGTCGATTTCGTTGCCTATTCTAATACATGTAAAATGCAGAAATGCTTTTACAAGACAGCTGGAATTATTCGAATGAAATACGTTGCACTCGAGAGGGAAACTGAAATTTGGCAGCAGAATTTTGATTTAGCCTAAGGGCCTCGAACCTCAAGAACATTGGCAAGCATTGCAGTTCGCTGCCTCTGTAACCCCATCTAAAACCGGACAAATTTGGTATATGAATTGACAGCTTAGGCACAGTGTTTACGAGGGTTTTAAGGAAGTCCTACTCACAAATCAGTAGCACATTTCGGAGCGGTGTGCATTACACCAATTTTGTCCATTTTAGATGTGTTAATAATGCAGGTTACATAATTACGAAGTTGAAAAGTCAGCAAATAAGCTCTAGGGAAGATTTCTAGGTGGAGGACGGTTCATGAACGGAAACATTGTCACGCACCTATCTGTAGTACAAAACCACAAAGAAAACACACAGTGGTTTTACAGAATGAAAGTTTAGCATTACAAGAAACATTTGTCCCGATCCAGTAATCAAACCAGGGACTAACACCTTTCCAGAACTTGGTACTGAAGTTCTTTTCCATTTTGCACCATTCAAAAGGTTTTACAAAAAAGAAAATTTATATCTTTTTTCTTCAAGTGCAGTGATTGCAGAGAGAAACGACTTCTCCTTTTCCATGTATTTAAGGAACCCCAAGAGCTAAAGTTTCCTCTTAATTTACCTCCTCCTGATGCACCACATTTTTCACTGCTGTTGTGCTGTTAAAAAGAGCTGGTGCACAAAGAACTACCTGCTTTCCACTTCACCACAAATGACTGATTAATGTTTATTGACACAAGAGCCAAACATGGCCAAAGAGTGCCATCCAAGATAGTCATGAGATAGCAATGCATTTTTTCATTCATAACGGTAGATGTAACATGCCTATAAAGTGCATAAAATATACAGGTACCAAAATACTGACAATTAATAGTGATGGATGCTACGACAATCTTCTCAAATGAACTTCTTTAGAAATCGAAATTTACAGGAGCAACAATTTTTCTACCAAAATTTTAACTTCAGAAGGAGAAATATGGCAAGTACACATATTCAGTAACAGGAAGGGATATATTGCATTGAAAGGTCAGAAGATGTGTTAAAAAATTTCATAAGCATAAAGTACCTCCTCTAAATTTCATATGTGGTAAACAGTAAAGGCCACATACTTTAAGCACAGCATACTGATTTCCACACTTCGCAAAATCTTTTAACCATCCAAGTACAAGCGCTTAATGTTTAGAGATTTGTAGAAAAGTTACGCTGCACGTTCAATGCTCCTCTATGGGCAGTGTTATCGCAGTTTGACAATTATGCTGCACTGACCAATTATCAATGTTTCAAAAGCACCATGTCACTACCATTATTTACAAAACTAGCAAAGAGCATGCCGCGTAAAGACGCCGGTTAATGGGTTACTGCGAGCACACGTGCTAGCCCTCGAAAGCACAGCAAAGCAGGCAGACACCTGTTGACACTACAATAAGTGCATCGCTGATGCTACAGGGAAGTTTAGCATAAAAGGGTTTGTGACATCAAATTTGCAGCTAGCACGTTCGTTGTTTCAAACATTTCTTATTGCTCCAGGAAGCACAATACACTCTCAGAAGATTAATATATTTTCTGTAAATAATTTAATATCGCATTATTTATGTGAACAATTTTCGGTTTCGAGTTGGACAGTGACATCACTGTCAAGGAAGCTTGGTCATGTGGGCCCACAAAGCTGTGACACACACTGCTGCATCGTCTGCTCTCACACACGTTCTGTACCAGCGCAGGCAAATAAAACCACACCGACAGTTGTCATGGCTAGCTGCGGCAGCTCCGACTTCAGGTCTGCGCTCATTGTACGTCACTAATAGGGTATGGCGTCACTAAAACTTTCGTTACGCTTCCAACTCAATGGTGTATGTGTCAATTGCGGTAGCGATGGATCTCGATCACAAGCATTTCTGCACTCTTTGGAAGCGAATCAATATATATTTTAAACTTTTCTATATCCAACACTTCATCTTGAGTGTCCTTGCATACAGAGGACACTCAGAGGAAAATATGGTGTCTCAACCCCTTTAAAGTTAGAACATGCAATTGTAAACAGGTCTCAAACCATGCTGCTTTCATAGATCATATTGAATCACCTTGAAGTGTTCATGCCATCCCTACAAGGCAACTGGGACTTGTTCTCGAGATGCCAGCAGAGTACACAAAACGCAATTACCTCGAATGTAGCTGCTGAAAAATGTCGACCAACAGAATAAGGTCGGCCAACACCTGAAGACAGCTGTCTTAATGTCCCCACCAACTGCCACCGCAGTCGCAATGGATTGCTGCAGACACGGCCGGCTTAACAGTGGTGGGGGTTCGTGAACACCTCAACAAGTTCACGGTTTTCACCTTGCTGCTCGAAAGCACCCTCGGGCGTTACGACACAGGAGAAAGCCGCAACGTCGACAAGGCATCTGAAGCTGCATCGTAGCACGATAGCTAGCGGGTTAACACGTGAGTGGTCGTTTTCGAACATCAACTTCGGCGGCACTGTGTCGCATTCTTTCTATGCAGCGTGTGGTCTCAGTGCGCCGCTCAAGTTTGTAACAACACGCGATGCCCGACGATGCGCGTGACATGCCAGAAACCAGCGAGCTTCGTCACTTACTATTTGTCGAAGTTTATCCTGTGGTGGTGCTGGCCACCAGCGTTACCCCGACCGCCAGGATGCTTGCGGTGCTTCCCTGCGAAAGGCAGAGGGTTACGATCGATGCATGTGCCACCGCTAACGGCGCATAGCTCGGCCAACTTACCCACACGACCGTGGCCGTGGCTCACGTGTCCTCTTAACTTCCTGGTCTTCTTTTTGTTGGTAGACTGCACAAGAACGAGCACACAAGTAGGCAACAACCATCAGTCGGAAAGCACTCCGTACAAAAGATTAGTGGCATGGGAACACTCCAACGCCGACGCACGAAACAAGTTTGACTGATCAATATAAACGCATCAATCGTGACAACTATTCAGTTTAAACATTTCCTTGGGCCTTTAGGTGATCGTATTGCTGAATTTGAGGGAATTTAAACGCGTGATATGTGAAGATTACACGGATTTCGCGAAGGAACTCGAAAACACATCACCTACCATTTTGACCGTGCTATCCCAAAAGAGGAAGCGAGCGCGATGCTAGCGCCGCATATCTCAGCGGTGAACAACTGCGTTGGCTGCTATTTGTACTACAGGCTTCGACCGCGTACGCTATTGTTGGCTTAATAAACGTTCTCTAAGCGACAACAAGCGCACTAAATAAAAATTATACATTAAATTATAATTCTACATTTTAAATTGTATAAAAATGTTGCATTGACGTTTACTGTGAAATACTTTCTTTTTACTTTTAATTTAACGTTCTCGTTAAGTTCATTGGCAACGCTGTGTGACATGGCGGCGTTCATGAGAAAGCTCGCTTTTTAAACTTCTCAATGCTTTCGTCTTTGTCGTGCTTCATTGGAGTCTGCTCTGGTGAAGGCAGTACTTGTTTTAGTTCATAGCTCGCTCGTCAGGACACTATGGACGCGAAAGAAGAGCTAGATGGGCTAACTTTCAAGGAGATGAGGTTCAAGATGTGCCGCTTCCTCGAAGAGCAAGGCGTCGTTAATGACCTTCGCGCGCGACTGCGCTACAAATTTGTGGAAGCGCTCAAGATAACCACGCAAAGCGCCAAGTGTTCTTCGCAAACTCTTCTCCATCAGGTTAGCGCTTTTCACTCTAATTTTTCAGATGACACGCGTACTTTGTCTTTTTTCCAGGGACCGCTTCTCAACGGGTAAAATGTCGGGCGTTATCGGTCGGCCAATGTATGCCCCTCTTGCCTATGTTGTCACCGAACCTTGTGTGATTGTATGCGCGACGCGAATTCTGTTGTACTTCATGGAACAAAAGTATGCGAACACAAGCGATTACGCTGGAACTTAGGACGATTCATGCATAAAAGCCGACGCGCTTGACCCGCTGATCAGATTTTAAAAGACTGAGCTCGCGCTGTCCTTGTGCCGAGCGTTACTTGTCTTGCTGGGCGCATATTCGTCCAATACACAGTTATTTTCGTGACTTGCTTTGTGCCACTGTGGTTGCTTACCGTCACCACAGCGGGGCCCAAATGTCGCTGTAACTTTGGGACGATAGAAAGAAAGTGCCCGGTAGCGTTCGCTGGTTGCTGAGTTCACTTACGAGCGAACTAAACCACTTTGCAATGAGCGGAGCTGCGAATATTGCTAGTTAAGCTGGTCGACATGCGCCGACTAACGTACCAACGGAAGACGTCTTTCCTTGTCCATGGACCGGTTTGAGTCCTACGCGCATTACCAACGCATTTGATTCCCTTCTTTGTGCTAAAACCACGGTAATAGATCACCGCACTCAGCTCGCCCAAACATTTACTTTAATCGGGCACCTAGAACTCGCGCTTCCCTGGCATGAGTGTCGAGCAGGTTGGCCCCTAACCGCAAAGGGAAGCTATGGGCACTGCCGACACGCGTTGCTGAGTGGCAGCTTTTTATTTATTATTTCAATATACTGCAGGCCAGCATTTTGGCCTGCAATACAAACAGAGGCAATGTAAAGGCAGAAAACATATACATCTATACATCAAGGTAACGAATGGGGAAAAAAAAAATATGTATCGCGCCATCAACCAAATGGATATTGATGTAGGGCCTGGTCGAAGTTTGATGATGTAACTAAGCTTTTTGGAAGGCAACCCGCCGTGGTTGCTCAGTGGCTATGGTGTTGGGCTGCTGAGCACGAGGTCGCGGGATCGAATCCCGGCCACGGCGGCCGCATTTCGATGGGGGCGAAATGCGAAAACACCCGTGTACTTAGATTTAGGTGCACGTTAAAGAACCCCAGGTGGTCCAAATTTCCGGAGTCCCCCACTACGGCGTGCCTCATAATCAGAACTGGTTTTGGCACGTAAAACCCCATAATTTAATTTAATTAAATTTTTTTTGGAAGGCAATTCCAGCCAGAAATTGACCTCGGACAAAAACTGTGCATTAAAAGCTTCCCGGAACACTCTTGGCCCAGGTGATCCTGTGGCTGATCCAGGATTACCTGTCGAGCCAGGGCTACGAGTACGCGCTGTGCACGCTCGCCTGCGAGTCTGGCGTCGGCCGGGAGCCCTTCTCGGCACGCGACGTCGAGGAATTGCTGCGCGTGCCCTCACTGCAGCAGCAGCGTGACGGGCCTTGCGTGCTGCAGCGCATAGTGTCACGCATGATGAGCCGGCCGGAGACCACCTCGGCGCAGACGTCGGTGGCAGTGCCTGCGCAGGGTGAGCGCCGCACTCCTTATACATTTTCAATGTGATTAGCATTATTAGCCCACTTACGCAGCTTTGTGTCTATCTGTCTATCTAACCTCTTTATGCTGTGCTTCTCAGTGACCCTGGTTGTCCACTAGCCTGAGCCTGAGCCACTAAGCTGCTATCTTGCCGAGCAAGATAGCGGCTGTAGTACCGGTTAATATTTTCCTGGAATACGCAATCTTTCGGCACCAACGTTCAGTACATCACCAAACTATGATTGCATGATATGTTTTCCGGCCGCTAGATCCCATGTAAACAAGAAAAGGTGCGAGGCGCATGCAATCGAGAGCAGTAGGCGCCTGCCGTGGCAGCTTCCCTGCAGTTAAAGCCCCTCCATCCACGTGCCACCGCCGCTTTTGCTAAGTAGCGCCAACCTTTCATGTGCGCCGCGGTTCCCTGATTCGTCGCTCAAACCAGTTCTGCTTTCGGGGTTTCCTGTTCCGGTTTTGCCACTTCCGAGATTTCCAGTTCCGGAAGTTTTGCGTGTTTCACGCTCGGGGGGGGGGGGGGGGGGCACCTCCGCACAGCAGTGACATCGCTTCCGCTTAAAACCAGACGCTGGGCTACGTAAGTTCCGCTTGACGCCGGAAACTGAGGGGTTGAGCGAGGGAGGAGTGAGAGAGAGGCACGGAGGAGGAGGGTAGGTTGGCGGTACTTAACCTGGTCGGCGAAAATGTGTATGGAGGGGCTTTACCTGCGGTACTCACCCGCCCGTGTCACGCGAGAATGCGGGCACGCACCGAGTTTCCTCTTGCGAATCCAGCAAATTTCCTTGTGAGTCGTCGCATTCACAGCTATCACCGCCAATCGTATTGCGATAAGCATCTTCACCTATCCTTCACAGCCTGTGTGGTGTAGTGCCGTTAGAAGTGTACTGCGTGCTTTTAATAGGCAATAGCCCAAACGTTCCGTTGTTCCCTGCAGCAGGCAGCGTGATGTGAGTATCATGTTTTGCTCTGGCAGCATCGGTATTCCCGTGTCGCCTGCCAGCTCAATTTTGTTTCAGTTTCCCGTCGCTGTCTTAAAACACTACGCAATAGGAGAAGGACAATGCGTGTCTCGAGTAGCCCGGGCCCCACCAGTTCGAGACATGTCTCATGCCACAGTGATTCTCGCCATGCGGGTGTGTCAAAACTTCCTGCCAAAATTTCCTGCTCGAGAAACAGTGGCCCAGGCTGAATCCGAGGGGCACCAATGTAAGCTTTCTGAAGCTGCAGAAGCGATAACTGCGTCTCGTATCCCTCGGGCCCTGCCAGCTCGGCTTGCGTCGGTGTTTCGTGCTGTAACAATTTGCCCAAAATTTCTATTACATAGATCCAATTGCAGTTGAGTCTACCACATTTTTTAGTGACTTCAGATCGTACATCTTCCCAGTTGATATGTTGTTTCTTGCGTTCTTTCCCAAAACGTTTGAATGAAATTCCACTGTATTTATGGCATATTCGGGTTATTTGGGTGGCCGTTTGAGAGCTCTGTAGTCGTGACAGCTATAAAGCTCTATTACGAGAATAACCGTGTATGGAAGTGCTGATCCTGCTTCCTTATCATCAGTGGAGCCCACTTATGCTAGCATTAACTAACGCTTAGTTGCTCTTTTGCAACGCCTTTATGGCTCTGCAATTACGCTCTGAAATGAACACCCAAATGTGCCATTAGTTTGCCCTCAACGCCAAATGCATCAGTAGTTGTTGAGGGATACAAAAAATAAAGAGGGCAAAAGTGCAGGGCGCAATTTAAACAAACGAAATCTTCATCTTCATTAGTTGCCATGTCAGCAGGGAGGTCGGTTTCACTATACGCGCGGTAGAAGACAACCAGAAAAGACATTCGTATTGCACATTTGAATACTACCAACTCTTGGATGCAGTAGTTTTATTTTGGGCCTAAATTTCTGCAAGGTTCCAGAAAATGTGCAACCATCAAATAAAATTTATTTGAAGCTCAAAGGTTTGCAGTTGTCTGATTCTGCATCAAAAATTGTAATGGCAAGTTTGTTTACGGTCTGTTAGATCGCCTAAAGCACACAAATGTGATGTATTCAAGAACAATTTGAGTGTTCGACTAGTTGGTCTTGCATTTTTCTTCTTTCTGGGGTTTTACGTGCCAAAACCAGTTCTGACTATGAGGCACACCGTAGTGGAGGCCTCCAGATTAATTTTGACCACTTGTGGTTCTTTAACGTGCATTACAACGTAAGCACACGGGCGTTTTTGCATTTGGCCTCCATCGAAATGCGGCCGCCGCGGCCGGGATTCGATCCTGCGACCTCGTGCTCAGCAGCACCGGAGCAGGTTGGTCTTGCATTGCTGATCAAGAAAGTTAGCTCAACAAAGACAACGCTTGTCTTAGTCTTCTCCCTCTGTGTGCATTGTCTTTCTATTGCGCTAGTTTTCCCCATCAGATGTAGTAGTTTACGGCGTATGTCAAATGGTTACGTTCTTCACATGAGTACTGATAAAAGGCTACTCGCAAATCAACATTCCTTGAACAGGGGTTGTTCACAGTTGATGATTCAATCCTCCAGCGTCATGTGATGTTCTATCTTCTTTGGCTTACTCTCAAATCAGTGGTATATTTCAGAGTGGTGTGTATGATTTATAAATTTACTCCATCTTGGATGTCCCAATAAAGGTAGTTTGCACAAGTGGAATACCATGCCTTTATTTTACTTTATTTCTTTAATTGCAGAGCTGCAAAGTTGCAAACTTCATGTCAATTTGTTTCTATAGATTTCCTGGCAGTTTTTTGTAAAAAGAAAGAAAAAAGGCAGCATAAGTGCCAAATCTGCTCCGAGCAGTTGATAGACTTGAATTTTTTTAATGTGAAATGTGTTACGGCTGCTGTCGGATTGCTTGGTCAAATCTTTTAGACGTTTATAAACTGTGCGAAAAAAAACGAGGACACAAAGAAACACACACGACACCACGAGCGCAGACTGCCAACTGTTTAATTCTGGAAAAGCAAGCAGCATATATTTCATTCATGATCCTGAACACGTGCCCACATTGTCATTGTCACATGTGCCGATAAACACAAAAAGAACACAAAAAATATCTGCTGGATAACAATGTAAAACAGGATTGCGACAGGCGATCACCAAACTAACCAAGAGCCGTTCTTACTATATCATCAAACGAGGGAGAGAAAACCGTGAGCATGTGAACGAAACGAAAATGGCAGATGTCACTTTACAAATAACCATAGTAAAGGCGTAGGATGAGGCGATAAATACGTTTGAATAAAAAAAGCAAATAGAATCAACAAATAATACACCAAACAACAAATGTAGAGGCGCTGATGTCATAAAAAGGCATGAAGGATAAAGATAATATGGCTTAATGAAAAAAACACCAGAAGTAAAGATGAAGTCGACGAAAACTATAAACGTGGCTATGAAAGAGTAAAACCCGGGGAAAAACTAATGCTTAGGCTTTTTTGGCATTTTTTTTTTCTTTCTTCTCCCTTTTTTCTTTTCTTTGGTTTTTTCTGTCCTCTGTTTTCTTCACGCAGTTTGTGGTCTAGGCCATGGTTTCAGTATAAAATCAACGATCAAACAAAAACCAAAAACTAGCAAAAAATTTGAACGCCAAGAAGGATTTTACAAGCCACATTCCAGAAAATTAACTTCTTCTGGTAACAATGAGAGAGACAGCGTGCTGATGCACTTGTCGCCATTTTTTATTATGTAAAAAGCTTCAATCTCCCTTTCGGTCTGGTCCCTCGATTTCAACAAGAACATTGTGTTTTTAAGAATTGGTTTCCAAGGGTTATTTCTTCCGCCCTCATCTTTTCCTCTGCATCTGTTACAGTGTTGGGCCAAAGTGCCTCCTGCATTGTTCTTTACATGCCACTGGTGTTCCCGTGCCCTTTCATTAAAACACCTGCCCGTTTGACCAATATAAATGCTGTCACAAGTCAAGGGAATTGAGTACACTACCCCACAAACACACTCGGTGTTGTTCGTTTCGTGCATGGTTGAGCACTGGGGCCTAATCTTTTTCTCACCTGTCACCATAGGGCACACTCTACTAAGCTTACACGAAGCCGAAAATACGACCTTGACCCCGTAGCGGCTTGCCACTTTTTTGATGTGCGAAACTCGATGAATGTTGGGCATGACTTGCAGTTTATCTTTCTTAATATCCTCTTTCTGTTGCTTTCTACCTTTCAGTTTTTGCAAGAGACTTTCACAGGCGCCTGTGATTAAACTCTGAGGGTAACCAGCCGAAAGGAAGCGCCTAACTTGCTGGTTGAAACTGAGTTCTAATTTGTGCTTGCAGGATTTTTCCAGGGCGGACTTACAAGCTAGGGTTATGTTGGCCCTCTTAACTAGTTTGGAATGAGCACTTTCGAACAGCAGTGGGGCCTTCTTTGTCCTCGGATTGTAATACCAACAGATGTGTTCAGCGTCAAAATGGAGGCTGAGGTCCAGAAACTGAAGGACATTATCCCTGGCTAGCTCGTGGGTGAAGGTGAGCCTTTCCGAAGCTGATTGAAATATATTCAATACGCGAACTATGGCATCATTAAGGTTATAATTTTCGGACACGTGGAGTATGACTAAGTAATCATCGACATAACGGAAAATACGCATATGTTCCCCGGAAATTAGTTGCTGAACTCGGGTTGATCAAACACCGACAGATAGATATCGCAAAGAACAGGTGCAACTGCAGAACCAATACAAATTCCAGCCTTCTGCACATAGTATTTTCCATCAAACTCAATTACCGTGGAACTCAAATAAAAGCTTAACAGTTCAAGGAAATGCTCGGTGCTCACCCCTGCCGTGTTCTGAAAGGCTACTTCTCCAGACTCTTGAATGTGTTGCCTAATGGCGGCGAACAAACCGTCATGTGGGATTGAGTAGAACAGGTCCTCGATGTCAATCGAGAACCCTGTGGTAGCCATGGGAAGACCTTCTTTCAGGTGTCTGACGACTTCCGTCGAAGATCGGACCAAAAAGGGGGTCCTTGCCAACTATCTTTTGTAGGTTCAATTGAAGAAAGTTCCCAATATTGTCTTTTGCCAAGTGTCTTTCTCTGATACGATGGCTCGCAGGGGGCAGTCCGGTTTATGTGTCTTACCGGTGAAGATCTCGAGGTGGCTCGTTACTTTGCTCTCAACAACCTTCCTTAACGAATCCAGGTTCATGCTTTTTAGTAGCTTGACGGCAAGACATTCTTGTTTCTTCGGAAGGAAGTCAGCTTGCTTGAAATTCTTTTTTACACCTTCAGTTGCCTTTCTGTCAAAAGTGGCGGCAGGCATAACGATGAAACCGCCTTCTTTATCTGCCTGTAAGACGGCGAGATCGTTTTCCTTGAGGTGGCTCACCACTTTCCTTAAGGGCTTTTTTTTCCCTGGCTGTTCACTAACAGTGCGTTGCAGACTCGGAGCAGCATCTCGGGTACTCGTGGTCAGTCCAGGATGACAAATCCAAGAGTCCTTACATTCTCCTTGCTCCTTGAATCTCAGTGCCTGAAGCCAACCAGGTGCAGGCCGAGCTGGAGAAGCTGAAGTGCTCCGTGGCCGAAGCGGAGCAGAGGTTGCTTGCCCTCCAGCAGCAGCTGCAGAATGCGCAGCCTCCGAGCGAGGATGCTGTGCCACTACTGGGGCAACGATGTCGTCCCACCTGCGTTGCTGGGGCAACGACCCACCTGCAGGTGGGTGACCGGGCATTCTCCTGTACCACTGTGCTGAACTGAAGTAGCACTGTACTTACGCCTAGGCTAAACACTTTGATTTCACTTCTAAATGCGAGCATTTCATCTATTACATTTTTTTTTTTCATTTTGCTTGAAGGTGCTAACGTAAAAATCTTGTGCCTCATTAGTATTTTCCCTTTGTTGTATAGTTGCAAACTCCGTAATCAAGGTATGACACCCGAATTCCTTGTGTGTGCGAAATATAAATAATAATGTCACCTTCCAGTGCAACCATTCAACAATGCGAATTTAGCCCAATGGCAGGCTTGAAGCAGGCTCACTAGATAGGTCACGGACATTAGAGGTGATGGCCACAGCTGCCTGCATAAATCGGCTCAGTGCAGTGGTGACAGAGGCCACACTGTGACCGTGTTGTCAAAATTTGACCACCATCAAAGCAGCCATTCTCTCCTGCTCCTTCACTGTGGCCATTCAGCACAGCACCATTCAGCACAGCCTTGGCTCTCGCATATCTAGCATACTGCCTCTGGCTTTCTCCTCCCTGTTATTTCAACGAGTGAGGTCAGCTTTCAGTGACACGGTCGCAGTGTGGCCTACAACCATTGGCAAAGTGGGTTACGATAGCACGTGACCTGCACCTCTAAATTCTCTTATGTGACTAGTCGGCCTGCTTTGAGACGAAGGACCTGACTCGGTGGGTGTGTAGGTATAGCGTGCGCAGGGACAGGGACACACGAAGGCATGAAATAACATGCACAATGCTTGATAGCCTTGTTGGTAGTCAATTCTTTGAAGAACAAGACATATAAATACCCGAAAAACCTGCTTTTCAGTCTAAACATGCGAAATACACAGAGGATAAGTATAATTGCCAAAAAGAAAAAAAAATCTTTTTGAGCAGTAGGGGCGCAACACCAGGCATGACACTGGAAGTGGGCTTCATCTCAAACCACCTCTGGCTTTGTTTGGAACTTGTACAGACAGGTCTCGTCAATTGTGGATCATAGATGTAGACAGCATTAGCTTTACATTGCGTGTGTGATACCATGCATAAATGTCAATCATGGGAGTGTGGGGGGCAGCAAGGGTGCTTTCGCCCAACCTCCCCCCTAGGCTGGAAACCTTAGACAGCCTCAATTACCTGCTGCATTTTGTTGTGGACAGGTATATTGCAATGTGTTATATTGTCGCATAGTAGAATTCAGGGCGCTTCCCCGAGTTTGTAATTATTAGATAACCTACATACAGCCATCAGCAGGTCTTTGTGAAGTTTTCAAGAACCTGTTTAAAAAACAGCACAGCCTTTTTACATTGTTTGTTTGCTTTGGATCACTACCGACTGCATTCTTTGGCTAACAATTCCCAAGAACAGTGAGTCCGAAACCTCCCTTCAGCAGTTTACTCGCTCCCATCTGTTAACTTCGATTTGGCCAGGCAGTCAACTACTTCACTTATCTTCATTTCCCCGAAGAGATGACGCATCAGCGACTGTCTCTTCGTGCAAAACACGCGAGAACGCTTAGTCGGATATCCCGACATCACCAAGCACTACCAGTTAGGCAGGAGGATATTCCCCCCAACTCACCCCAAACTGAAACGTCGCCAGGCAGTCGTCTGGCAACACTGCAGACACACACCTTCCCCAGTCCGGTGTGATTGCAGCACATTTTCCCTGCGCAACACCCGAGTGCTCTTTGCAAGTTATGTCAGACAACTAGAGCGACACTCTCGCACATGTTGTGGGAGTGTCCTGTTATAGCAGTGAAAATGGCAGTAGCTCCGGAGGCTCTTGCGTCGAAGTGGGCCGCCGCTCTGCGCAGTCCGGCCGGGCAGGCGGCGATGAGGCAATGCCTCGATGTGCTCTCTTGGGAGACCTGATCCCAGGTCGTTAAACTTCGCAGGATTTTTAATAAAGTTGTTTCCATACATCCATCCAGCAGCTGTCACCTGACTCCGGGAGGCACAATTGCAATGGCCAGAGGGTGAAGCCCATTCTGTCAGCCTTACGTTACCTCCTCCCCCCCCCCCCTTCCCGTCCCCTCCAAGGCGACGTGTGGGTAGCCCCCTACCCCGCCCCAGGAAAAAGGGGTTGCTACGGCTCTGATACCATGACAACCATATTTATGCTCTGACCATGCTTTTCTCTTTAAAAAAAAATGTCACGTTCTAAAATTGTTCCTCGTCCTGTGTTCCTACTCTGATCCAACAAATGATGCTTGCTGCCTGCCATTCAATGTTGGCCAAAAACAGTTATAGCTAGAAACTCCATACGCGATACCATAACTAGGCAACAGGAAAAATGTTTTTTTGGAGCACCCGTCTATAAAGGGTTAAAGATGGTCCATATGTATTCATGTGCCTCTGTTGCTGCCTGCGCTATACCTATAGACTATTACAAACCACCTACAAGCCCATCTCATCACACTACATTAATTCAAACTCGAAGGGGACCATAAAATTTTTCGAATTAAGCGGAGTTCGAATTAGCGTACGGGCGCTAGAATGAACGGCTATCACACCACGCTGCGCGGGTAGAAACCAAAGAAGCCACCTTTGGACTCGTTATCGCAAATTAGGCGCTACTATACGTTTGTGGCAGGTGATTTCGTAAATTAAGTTCATGGAGCTCAAAACGAACGAAATTAATTGATCAGTCAGTTATACGCCAGAAATAAGTACCGACATGCATTCATGTGAGCAGCGAGCCTTAATGTCGAAATATATGGTGCTATTTATGCTCCAAAACACGTTTATGTACAGGGCAGGGTTAATGCAATCAAAATTAAAGTAATCGGTAATACGCATTTGCTTGCACAAGAGTTCCAGCACAGCGTCTGAATTCTCATCTGCTGAGAAATAACGTGCTACAACATTCAGCGCCGACGCTGCTTCGCGTGCACTTGGAGGCGGCACTGACTTGTTGCCTTCGTCGGACTCGTCACCGCTGTCAGCCGTGTTCGGCGCACGTGAGCCCTGTGACGTCTGCTCACAGCACGCAGCCTCTATTACGTCAGTGTCACTCAAAAGCCCCGACGTCTCCACACCGCTTTCCACGTCCACATAACTCTTACAATCAACGCCCTCTGACAGAGCAATGTAGCCAGGGTTGAGCATGACGGAGTCATCTTCACACGATGCCTCCAAGTTACAGGCTTTGGAGCTTCGCCGAAGCCACACTTGCAGAAACAATTTGCAACAGTCTCCTGCTTGATGGAATTCCACGATGTTGCCAGCATATGAATAGCCCGGAGCAGATAGACATCGTAAGACTTGCCACTGTCCAAAGAAAGAAGAATTCTTCCTAGGAGGTGGCACCTGTGCAGAGTCTTCAGGTTTTAGATTACTTCAAGATCCATAGGCTGGAGCACAGCAGTCGTATTTTTCAGCAAAAATTCCAAGCGGGTTGCCTTCAGCCCGCTGACATCGCAGTGCACTGAACAGTTGTCTACGAACATGAGAAAATTCCTGTTCTCTGCTGCGAATTTCCTGTCAAGTGCGCACAACCAGTCAGTGAAGATCTGCCACGTCATCCACAATTTCTTGTTTGAAGTATAATCGACAGGGAGCGTCTTGATGCCTTTAAAGCAGCGAGGCTTCGCTGCCTTGCCAAATACGAGCAAGCGGCACCATTCACTGCCCGTCGCATTTGCGCACATCATCATGGTGATCGTTTCTTTACTCTCACTGCCTGCACAACCATCGCCTTTGTAAGTTAGGATCTTGTTCGGAAGCAGCTTGAAGTAAAGCATCGACTCGTCGGCATTAAACACATTGTTGAGCAAGTAACCAGCGAGGTGCTCCTTAAGTTTGCCGAACACCCACTGTTCATACATTTCTTGGTTGACTGCGGCAGCTTCCCGACACACATTTCTGAACGTTAGCTCGTGACAAGCCCTGAATCGCGACAGCCAGCCTTCCAATGCACCGAAGTCGCTGATGCCCATTTGGCTGGCGAAGTGTGCTGCCTTTGCAGCAATTATGGGCCTGCTTAACGGAATGTTACGGCTTCGAGCTTCTTTAATCCACATTACTACAGTCGAAAACTGCCGAGTAGTCAAATTAGATTGTATATCCGTATGTCGCGATCGTATGTCCGCTTGAATGAGGTTTTCGCGAACGAAATCAAATTCAAAGTACCGATTTACGCCACTGCAATTCAGAGCCACGCGTGGTGACTGCACGGGATCACCACAATCGCTGCCGTTTTCTGTGGTGTGGGTCCGGTCGAAATGGCCATGCCAATGAAGAAGCATAAATTTCTCTCTTGAGGAGAAGGCACATATGATCACCGAGGCAGAAAGCGTAAGGAAACAATTTTGCAGTTTCCCCCGAAAGGCGAAGCATCGATTGCGATAGCAGACAGCTATGTGAACTAAGGATAGTAGTTTTATCGGCCGTATAAACTTGTAAACATTCACTTACTAACTAAATTAGTAAGCACAGTGTCACGCGTGCACAGGTAAACATGAACACATCTCGCTCGATGACCGCGGAAACTCGGTGTCAACACACTGGAGTGAGAAGGCGCGGCAATAGCAGCGAGCGAATTGACCTTTGTGTCGTCTCTTCTTCAACGCGAACTAAATGTTGAAAACACAGCGCGCACGACTCTACCGGCACTAGTTGCACTTTGCCCACATCGCAGATCGCTTTGAAGATAAGGCCCGCGCGGGCGCAGACTTTGTGCACGGTGGCCGAAAAATCTTCATCTACGGTGGCCGCACCACAGCCTCTGTTGTCAACATGATGTCAACGTCTCGTCGTCTGGGTAAAATGACAACCCACTAGACCCACAGACTCCGGCGACTGGTTTGAAAATAGTGGATCCTTTTGACCTCATCTTAAATGTTATCAGAGCCACGACAATGACATTGCGATGGCTCTTTTAACGGACTGTGAGACTCCCGTAAAGCCTTTGCTTGCCGTGAAGCGTAACAAATCCAGGCTGACCGACTTCTGGAAATAAAGCTTCGAGTAAGCGCAAGCTTGCCGACTTTTTCATAAATATGCAATGAAATTGTGATAATTCAAACCACTTCATTGTGACAGTGCATGTGTTGCAAAATGAGTGTTTTACGATCGGCCAGGCACACGTGTTGAGCTAGGCGTCGGCCGCAATGTACGAAAAATGCTGTAACAGCAGCGCGAAATGCATTCTCTCGTAAAGTTGACATTTTATTGACCGCCTTCGGTGCGTATCAACCTTTGCCCCCACACCATGGCAAAAATTTCCCAGATGATGGTTTCAGTTTCATTCGTGGCTTTGCTGTTTAGCGTAGGTATATTCATACTAATTTCGCATCAACGAAGTTCCGCCACAACGAAATTTTTCGCGTGTCCCGTGAATTTCGTTGTGGCGAGACTCGACTGTACAGCATTTCGCAACCCTGGATGGGTCGATGTCCGTAGCCTTTTACTTGAGGGCTCCATATTCTCCTTTTGAAACGCTTCAACGATTGATTCTTTGTTCTTCAGGTAGGTCGACAGCATGTTCTTGATGTTGTACTTCTTTGCGATTGCATTCTTGGGTATGAGACCACGTTCCACTTCCTCCAAAATCATCTTCGTTTTTAAGTCCTTTGCTGAGTATTTTCTCCGACTTGCCATGACTGGCACAGTAGATGAGGCATCGCTGACGAAGTGCCGAGGCAACTAAAGAGGTGACAAAAAACTGGCTACCTGCCACGGCACAACCAAAAGCAGGGCTACGACGACCAACGCACGCTACAACTGAGCTCGACGACTGCAGTGCTTTGTCTCCTCGGTTACCTTGGTCGCTTTTGTGCGTGCCACGTGATCGCAGGCCTATCCCAGCGACCACGGCACAATGAAAACCTGCGACAGCTTGTGCCGGAGCACTAGTGCCGGCGGCGCCCGCTGCGGTGGCGAAATAGCTGTCGCAGCAGCGTGCGCGCGCACTACCCACATGGCGTGGGCACATGCAAGACAGAGAGCGCGCATAGTGGTGCCAGCGCGCCGGCTTCGCCTTGTGCGCGCTGGCTTGTTTTTCTGTTTCGTTGTTTCGCATCTCTAGTAAAATTGGTTTGGTTTTGCAACGCATTGTAATCACTCTGGGCCGACTTCTTCTGCAAGGAGCGATGTAAACCAGGGGCTCCCAGTTCGAATTAACCATTGTGGATACTGACACGTTCAAATGATTGAGTTTTCCCCCATTTAAATACACAAGGGCTGTGCCGGGACCAGGGCGGCAGTTCGAATTAACTGTAAGTTTGAATTAACGAGCTTTTACTGTAGTTGAATCGGTCAAATTATGTCATCATTCATCATCTAATTATATGTTGCACTGTCGTGGAATAGATGCTTGCATAAGAGACTTCATTTATTTCTGCAACCTGCTGCTGCCCCTCAGAAAATGTACAGTTCAACCTCGATATAATTAGCTTTGATATAATGAAGTTGTCATAATAATTAAGTAATTAACTTTTTGTGACTTGTTTGTGAACGCCTTGTACTTTGAACATCAGTATAACAAAGTGTGTTTATACACGATTTTAATATAACGAAATTTCGGTGCCACCGCGAAGCAATGCTGAGAAAATGAGTGAAAACGTCCGTGGACACAGATGTTCGAATGCTTCAATTACAAGCGGCTGCTTACGAATGCACCTCACGAATTGCACGCCCCACGGCCAAGAGCGACCACCGAAGCGGAGCAGCGTCCTGTTCTGTATAAAGTCCAAGTGCGATAAGATCACCGTGCGCATGCTGTGATGGGCTGGTTGTCTCCTTTTCTAGCGTGGCCACGGGGGCGCATGGCTGTCAGCGTGAGTTAGCCCTGTTTTAGAAGTAGCTTGGCATATTTGCAAATACTCGGCGAGCTGAGATTGTGTGGCATTGTGAGCCGGTCTTCCCGACTGTTTTAGGGCCGGAGGTTGCGTAATGTGAAGTTTTTGGAGACTCGTTGAAGTGAGAGGAAGAGAAAGCATTCGCTCCCTGCTGCTGGGAAGCGTCTTTCGTCGCCAGCTCTTACATTCAACAATGCCTTTTTTTTTCACGTTCAATTTTTTTTTTTTTTTTGCAATTGTCCGATAATCTGGAAAATTTCGCGACCCCTTTCGTGTAAGAAAAATCTATCAGCGACAGTACTTATTTGGATAAAAGTTCGAATTTCAATACAACGAAATTTCAATATACAGAAGCAGAATTGCTTATTTTTAACGACTTCATTATATCAAGATTTAACTGTATTCCACATGAGAAGGAAAAAAATATTCTGGGGTTTTACGTGTCAAAACCACAGTATGATTGTGAGGGATGTCGAATGGGGGACTCCGGAATAATTTAGACCACCTGGGGTTCTCTAACGTGCACCTAATGCATGATACACAGGGGTTTTTTCATTCTGTATCCATTGAAATGTGGCCACTGTGACTGGGATTTGATACTGCAATCTTGGTTCTGCTATTGTGATAAAATGTATCTGGCCAGTTGGTACATACCGGCTTCAGGTAATAAACTGAGCAGTGAAACATATACAGAAGAAAGGGTTGGACTTGCAGCTTTGTTGAAGAAACCTCACTAAGCATATTTATCGGAATCAGCTATCACAGAAAAGAAATAATATTTTTTCTTTATTCCACTTGCGACTTCTAATTATAAAAGGCACAACCAAACAAAAAGCAATTGTTATCACACAGCTTCACATTTATTTAGTGTCGCTTGAAGAGGATGTGCTTTCTGAACAGCCAGGCGGCACTGGGGCAGTTGCAATTCAATTCAGCTGCAACAACGTCGATAGAAACCCGTCGTGGTTGCATAATGGCTATGGTGTTGGGCTGCTAAGCACGAGGCTACGTTCGGCCACGGCGGCCGCATTTCGATGCCGGTGAAATGCGGGAACATCCATGTACTTAGTTGTAAGTGCACGTTAAAGAAGCACAGGCGGTCCAATTTATTCCAGAGTCCCTGATTACGGCTTTCCTCATAATCACATCATGGTTTTGGCACGTTAAACCCCTCTAATTTTTAATTTCAACAGCATGAATAGAGTGAATTGTGCCCTGTGCCAAGTTACCAGAATTCTGTGAAGATTTTCAGCATAAAGCACTGGCAATTAACATTAGTGTAAACTCCCAGAGACCTCAGATTGTTGTTTCAAGTCAGCCGAAGTTATATAAAGCAAGGTCCCAAATTGTTTTATGGTTTATATATGAACAGGTATGTGTACAAAACAATTTTATTCTTCCTCCTGCCCAACCATAAATGGAATTGTTTGCAAAAGAGAGTACTTCCAGTACTATTACAAAAGAGCTGCCCATTTCATTTCCCATTCTTATCACATGGCCGATCCCAGTGATAACACTTGTGCGGCCATGTCCGAGCCAATGATTAATGGCAAAAAGAATGGTCAAGTCAACAGCGACCCGCACGTAGCTTCCAGCCATGTAGCCACTTCCTGCAGCTGATGCGTGTCCATGAGCATTTTACAGCTAACAATAAAGTGGCAATGAAGAGGTGATTGTCTCGCAGTCTTGTTGCTGCTCTGTCTCTCAAAGCCTCATCCTGCATCAAACGAAAGGACAGTGAGCAAACCAACATGGTCAGGTCTGTTTCATTCAACAAGAATTTTGAATTCTTCTTTTAAACTATTGCAACTGTATAAATTTATCAGTGAAAAAACCGCCATATAGTAGTATGCATAAATCTGAACATGAGTTGGTTTGGAATATAGGTAATCTTTTATAAACTGAAATGCTACAAAAACACATTTAAATCGAGCTTGCTGCATGCCATTCAGTGTTAGCTGAGCACATTTCGCTATGAACTTCACACTCAATACCGAAACTTGGCAAGAATTCGTTAATCCACAAAGGGTAAAAAAAGCCCCCCCCCCCCCCCATTGTCAGCACTGCATTCTGTGGATTACGTTTAGTAATTGTGGGGCAGTAATTACTTTTGTGGGGCAGTAATTACTCACTGTAATTGACGTTTTGTTAAAGTACTAATTGTGATATTTTTTTTCTGTAACGTGTACAAGTCTGATAGTAAGCCATTCATGATCTCTTCATTGACAGCACTGGTAGTTGAAATTTAGGTTAGGTTAAACAACTGTTATAGTGACCCCCTGTGTAGTTTCAGGTCATCAAACCCACTTGAGCGGTGCCTTAATTATTGCACTGCCTCCTTTTCCAGGCCGTGCGTCGCATGTCTGTACTGACTGAGTTGAGCAGCATGGGCAGCGACCCCATCCCTGAAGGCAGCACACTGTCTACCTCAAGGTAAGGAGCTGTGCCAGCAGTGTGCTGCTATCCAGGCTGCTTATACAGTTAAACCTCAATATAATCAACTTCAATATGACGAAATTTTCAATATAGCGAAGTATATAACTCCTTATAACTGCTTTTACATATAACACCCTGTATTTTGAATCTCAGTACATCGAAGTGTGGTTATACACTATTTCAATATAATTAAATTTTAATGCTGTCACAAAGGAATACCGAGGCAGTAAATGAAAACTGCCACGGACGCAAATGGTCAAATGGTTGATTTGCATGCGGCTGCATGCGAACGTACCGGTAAAATTGCACGCTTCACAACTGAGAGCGGCCAATAAAGCGGCAAGACCCTATTGCTGTCATGTTCCATATCAAGTCCAAGTGCGATAAGATCCTATCGTACACTGCACGCCTGTTCTGTGCTTGCAAGGGAAAGCGTGCGAGGGTGAGCTGCAAAGGACTTCCTGTACTAGCAAAAGGAAGGGGGCGGGGTCAAGCACATGGTAATGTGATCATGTGTACCCTGTGGGGGAGTTGGGAATGGAGGGCAGGTGAGTGTGCATCTCCTCTAGCCCGACTGTGACTGCATTGCTGTGAGCAAGGCTCAGGGCATATGTGGCTCGCGCGCCCTATCTTAATGGTAACCTGTCGCGGGTGCAAAGTTGGAGTGAGCCGAGATGGCCGTTGCTTCGTGTGTGCTTTCTTCCTGCACATTTAGTTCTGGAGGTTGCGTAATGTCACGTTTTGGAGGCACGTTGAAGCAAAAGGCAGATGATGCGTTCGCTTCCCTCTGCCTGCGCTCCTTATGATAGCATTTTCCCATTGTGGGTGACACTATCAGTCGCGACGGCGTGGAGGACATGAATTCCGTTTTCATACCTGCATCCAGAGACATTGTGTAGGGCACTTGTATGCTGCATTAAAGAGACACGTTGGAGGAATTTTTATGGTATTGCATATTTATTTGATTCAAGAAAAATATTTTATTAATTCAAGAAGCTAAGTACTGCACAGTAAGCTATGGAAGGTAAAATAGGCATAATGTTTAGAGGCAGGAAGACAGTGGCATGGATTAGAGAGCAAGCAGAGGTAGCTAATATTCTAATTGAGATTAAGAGGAAGAAATAGTTTTCGAGTTTACGTGATATGCAGAGCAAGTAGCCTGTGGTCTTTTATGAAAATGAGAGCGTCGCAGCAGCGGAACTGCAGTTGAGGACAGTAGAGGATTAGGTGTTGTGATGAAGCCGGGAAGTTTATAGGCATAGCATGGAATCGGCTGCTGCAAGACAGGTGTACTAATCACCCTATTTTATGTCCTGCAATTGACATAAATTAGAGTGATGGTAATTTATTCAGTCGCAGGTCGGCCACAGATGTAGGTTGAACTTTCATGTTCAGAGCCACATGCCAGTAAAAAGGTTATTCGAATGTAGTCCTTTACTAGAAGGAATGAAAGTCCGAAATAAATAAACAGAAGGTAGTGGAGAGAAAGAAACCTGTCACCGTGTCTTGCATGGCTTGGCACACCAATTTAACGTGCGTGTCCCTAAAGTTTCAAATCAAGTAAATTTCATTTGCCAGCGTACTTGCTAGATGGCCATTTTGGGCCAATGGCTACACTAAGTAGCTTGATGTGTTCCAAAAGACCTTACAAGGAAAAAGCAGTCAAACAGTGTAAACAGCTGTAACAGTACAGAATAACAATAAACAAAAGCAAATGCAAACATACGCTGGAATCGCTGTAAATAATTTAGCATTGTTCTCCGTCACATAGAATGCAACAATGTAAGAGGAAGTTGGAACACTGATGAAAACACACAGCTATAGAAGTAGGTTCGATATATTTATTGACACGTGTACTTGTTTATCTTTCTTCGGTGACCGCTTTCACCGGCTAACAAACGTTCAACGTTATCGCGCAGCGCAAGATGCGCATGCATGATTTAGAACTTATGCGAATGTTATCGTTGATTCTGTGTGCTGTGTATGTCCTTGCCGAACCTTGTATAATCAGATTGCATGCACGACACGAATTTTGTAGTAGGTAGTTTAATGAAACCACGTGGGCACCAGAAATTACACTGGAACCTTCGACGAGTGATCTATAAAAGCTGACCCGCTGATCATATTTTGACGATCGCAGATTGTGCTCGCCACTATCATTGTGCTTTTAGTGTCACTTGCTTTTGTGGGCACAAGTTCGCCCAATAAAAAATTAGCTTCATCATTAACAGTTTTGCTGCTGTGTTGTTTGCTGTCACTACTATGTGACAAGAACCACAGAGGACCATCATTGATAAGCAAAGGGAAGTTGGCTACTGAGCATACATTCATAGTGTTATAACAATACATGACGAGCAGAGCAGAAAACCTCAACAAAAATAACGAAGTACCACTGTAACTGCTTTCAATTGAAGTGTTCGACATCTCTGAGTAGTGTGTTCCCCTGGGCTCTTGCAGCAGTTCGAGGCAGGCGCAGAGCCGCAGAGCCAACAAATCCAGCAGCGTGAGCAGCCTGTCCAGCCTACCCCTGGATCGCGCAAGGCGTCGTCTGCAGCGACTGGCACGGCAGACGGACTACCTGGACGACAGACTCCGTGCTATGGGCTCCATTGGGGACAGTGTATCTACGATCTTGCTGAGCATGTCCGGTGACGTCAGCGTGGCATCATGCGAGAAGAGCTCAGAGGCACATTCTTTCGATGCAGGCTGAGGAATCCTTCTCGTGTAACGAGGGAACCCGATACGAACTGGCAATGCCTCGAGGTCCTCTAAGCGTGAGGTCTATCGTACAGTTTCGTACACAACTCAGCCTCAACTTGATGTTTTTGGAAGAATGAACGCTCCTGTTAATTTGAATTTCAAGTGAGGTATGTGCATGAACGATAAAGATGTACTACAGATGCACGACACTTATCGAAAATAATTTGCATTTAGAACAGTCAACCAATTTTACATTGAAGCCAGATAGACAAGTTTCATAAGGTTTTTGTGTGGCAGTGTCAACGTGCGATGGTGCGGCCCGTATCAAACATCAGCCAGAGAATACCCACCAGAGCCTGCGTCGCAGCAGCTGTTGTGTGATCAGGGCATTGGAATGTGTAGCCAGAAGGCAGCATTGGTAAAGCTGGCACAGTATACAAGACCATGCGTCAGACAGAGCAGAGGGTATAAAAGATAATTGCTAAGCAGGTGAAGTATTTCAAAAGACTATGGCAGTAATTGCAGTGGATATATAGTGAAGCGTTTGCAACGTCTTCGGTAGATCTTGGGCAGTGGCAAACCAGGCCCCCAGGACTTTCCAAAGGTGTTCGAATCCTCTTACACAGCGTCGCTGTCTTTCATGCATGAGTTCCGCAGATTTTCATACATCTGCCTTGTCTTTCTTTTTTGCCATTTTTCTTGCCATTTTTGTGAGTGACAAAACTGTTTAGCAGTGTCTCCATGCTTGTGCAACTTGTATAGTGTATACTAGCTGAGCACCTAAAATAGTTGAGTCTTTTGCAGCTATTCTTTCTGTCAGGCTCATTAGCATGTTTCCCTCACATGGTCCTTGGATCATCACTTACATTCTGCTTGTCCGTCTCTTGTCACGAGGATTCGTGAGTCCTTGTAAAGGAAATTCTGCAGAATCATACCCTTAAGTATTGCTGTGTGTCAGTTGTGGGGTCTCACCCCGTACGGGCTCTTGGGACAAAGGAACGACAACACAGTAGTGCAAACAATCACAAGGGCATTTATTGCGCCTTTCATACACCAATGCACACTAGCCGAATTACTACCAATAGAACATTCACACGGGCGCGCGACAAATCAAGGAAGTCCGACTCACCGCGACCCGATAGTGAGCGAATACGTTCGCCCCATGCTGTGACACCATCGCCTAGTCGTTCACGTGTACGGTCACGCGAACGGTGGCGTGCTCGAACGATCCGTGTTCGTCCATACCGGTGTCCTGCTCTTAGCCTCGCGCGACGGTCGTGCGAAGCGGGCCGGCGCACGCGCGAAGCGTTCGTGCGTGTTCGTCGCCGATCCCAAGCCAAAGAGAGAGCGCCTCCGACCTTTTTCGCCCAAGTCACCCTGCCGTTCGGTGGCGTTAGCATCGCGACACTCGCGCTATCTCTCGCAATGCGCCGCAACCACCACGACCGCCGCTGGCACTTAGCCACGCGGTGAAGCCGGATTACAGGAGACGCGTGAGAGTCGCGCATCCCCACACAGTTTCCATTCTCTTGTACTCTCTCATTTTCCCAGAACACCTGTTTTGGTAATGCAGTCATCATGCTTGCCACCTTGCTAGCATCCTCGTCACGATACCTAAAAAAGGTGCACATATTAGCCAGCTGGGGTGTAATTGAACGTCCCACAAAAAAAATATTTGTGTCTGTATGAGCGTAGATTATTATAAATCAGTCACTGATTTATTTATCATACACAGTGACTGCTGCCAAAAGGCCCAAGTAAGCAGGCAGTCTGAAAAAATAAAAATTCAGGAAATGTTTTTCTTTTGTACAGTGCGAGGAGTACAGAAAACTCATTTAGACTTTTTCCCAGTGCTGTACTTCAGTGAAGTAATGTCTGTCTGAAATTTCGTGATGGTCAAGCTCACAGCTGCACTTTGCATTGGTCCATCACAAAGCTTGATGGGCAACGTGTGTCATTCTCGAAGAAAGTGTGTTGGGAGGTGTGGGGCTCTGCGTGAGGCTAGGGCTGAAGGTGAGCTCCGGATCTAGCCACACACAGTTGTTCCGACGTACTGCCCAACCTGTAGCGCGTGCAATCACAGCTACGTAGGGTTCGGGCGAATAAGAGGGAAAGCACGAATAAGGCAACGAGCGAGTCAACTCAACAACATTTATTGCTGCGGGCAATAAGGCACACTTGCAGAGGGAAGTCCACTTTGTAATAAGGAATAAATAGGCTTGCCTCGTTGCGTGTGGTAGTCACGCAAGCGAGGTCTCTCACGAGTTGCAGCAGGTATACTCGTTTCGGCAGGTTAGAGGTAGGGACGCCAGAGAGAGCGGGTCTCTCCCGGTCGTGCTCTTTTATGCCTTTTTACCTTTTCGCGAGAATGTCCACCTCGCCCGTCGGATACCTTCCGTCTTCCCGCGAGGCTACGCATGTCGCGAGAGGCGAGCTAGAGACAGGAGAGGGCAAAGTGCCTCTCGTGTCTGCGTGTGCAACGTGCCGATGAGAGTACGCAGGAGAAGATGGGTGCATGTGCTCCCCACAGAGGTTAGTTGGTAGGACATTATTCGGGAACTTAAACTGTGCTAGGGGACAAGACACTGAGGTACAAGAAGACAGTACGAATGCAGACTAAAAACTGATTTATTGAAACCACACAATCCAGCCTCTTTGAACAATGCACAAGCATAATCATGGCTGCGTGGCTGTAGAACACTCCCCCGCCAAGCCCCTGTCTACACCAAAAAATCAACCTCTTTCTTGAAAAGATACACTGAAGATTCGTTGACGCACCTATCTGGGCCATGTCTTGCTATCGCGGAAGCATCCAAGATTTCACGTGCCCTTTGGTCGTTAGCTTGCCCTGACACCTTCATTTTATCAAGTATCGGCTTGCACTTCACACATGACCTACAATCAACTGGCAGGTGCTTCCCGCTGCCATCTTCTCGTGAGTTGGAGTGCTCCATCAAACGCTTATAAATACATATTCCGGTTTGCCCCACATAGAACATTCCACAGGTCAACGGAAACTTGTACACCACCTCTGTTCTACGTGGTACATACGTGCTTCTGTGTTTTATGCCACATCCATCACTCTTGGGTTGGGACCGAAAAGCATCCTATCCATGATGTGCCTGCGGTAGCAGGTCTTCAGGTTCTGGATGTCACCCGTATCCATAGGCACAGCTGTTGTGTTCTTTGGCAGGAACACCGGCGAATCGCACGTAGGCCTTGGACATCACAGTGAAAAGAAAATTTTCTATCTAGTGCAACCTCAACTGTGAGGAACCTGTTTATTTATGCCTGAACTTCATTCACAGTCGCTCTCGGATAGCTCCCTCTCACTTTCAAACCACAACATCTCGTCTTCTGTGCCGGCCATTGCGTTTGAAATGCCACATTTTTTTAATGACTGTATGGCGATAGTCGATCGGATTCAAATACAAGCTTCCGTCACCCACCATGCCATTTCCTCTATCAAGGCACCAGTTAACTTTTCTTCTCCCAGTCTTCCAAGCAGACCATCTTTTGAGGTGTCTTCATCCTGGTCCAAGAACACTTTGCAGTCAGGGAGGCCAACTTAGGAATACACAGGTTTATTAACCCTTTATCAGGCACGAAAAATCTAATGATGGTTTGTGCACTACTGTTTCTCAAAGAAATTGTACCACATATAGGAACGACAAAAAAAATTTAATATTGCTCGCAAAAGAATATTATTATCGGAAAAATGGGCGGGACAACACCAGTCCCCCTGATAACTTGGCGCCATGTGGGACACACGTTGTCCCTCTGCAAACCTTGGCGGTCATTCTTTGTCAATGAACTTTATCGCGGGTTATGAAAAGGCGCAAAGCATGTAATGCAAAGAGGCACTTGGCAGGCTACACATACAATTTTAGTGCGTTTTTCCTGCGACGTCGTCGAGCACCATCGGCACCTTTTGCGTGTAGTGGTGGTGCACGGGTAGTGCCCTTGTCCATTGAACTGAACATCTCCTGGCACCCCTGTCATAATTGAGCCGTTCTTGCTTCCTCTCTTGTGATACACTAGGCTTCGCCGGCCCTTGCGAATGCTCCTCCCACTGATGAGTTGTCTTCCCAGCATGACCCGAAAGAACAGGTATGCGATACTGTTTCTGTAGCCATACTGGATGTAAGCATTGACAATCGCCGCATCAAGGATGAAATAAATAATGCGACTCCACGACCTCTTTGAGCGCCTGTCTAGTGGATATGCATTTCTTTTTTGGTCGAAGCGATCCACCCCTCTCATCCAGAGGTTGTAGTTGCGCACTGCTGCGGGGCACCTCACGGCTTTCTTATGCCCTTTTGGTGTAGTCCTGTCAACTTCAACGTCTTCACAGGGGTCATGATAGTTCGACATTATGTGAACATGCTTTGTGTCTCGCCACTGGTAGGCGGTAACATTCTTTTTTCTCCTCCAGATGAACTCGCCACGGTCGAGCTTGTTGTTTACTTTCAATTCGGCTGCTAGGTCCTTTCGATTTGTGTGAAATGTACTGCAAGCTAAAATGTTTTTGTCACGGAGCTGCTGCAGCAAAGCGGTTGAACTGAAGAAGTTGTCGAAAAAGAGTTGATTTCCTGGGGTTACGATTCCTTCTGTCAATGACACGAACGTGTTCTCCAAGTGTTCTGTTGTTTGGTCGCTCCTGCTGCTTACCTTGGTAAATATCAAACTTGCATAGGTAACCTGTGGACGAGTCCGCAATGCACCACACCTTGTAACCGCGTTTTATTTTTGGTTTCATAGGCATATACTGTTTCATAGATGACCTTCCCTTGAATAAAATCATACTTTCATCGACTGCAAGACGAGATGAAGGCGTGTACTCGGTACGAAGTTTTCGTTCATCATCTTGATGAGCGGGCGAACTTTGAAGCAGCGGTCATATTCTTTTGAGCCTTTCTTTGGCATCTGCGTGTTGTCATTCAAATGCAAATTGTTTGTGATTTGCTGGAATCTCTTGTGCGTCATGACCGCAGCAATCTCTTTCACGTAGAATAGGCTATCAGAGCTCCAATAAAGATGCACCTGGTGCATAGGATTGGCACTCATGAGTACCAGCATGCCAAAATAGGCCTTCAGTTCCTCAGCAGTGAGTGGTATCCAGCCCCGTGTTCCTTCCTGGGCGGCATAAAGATTTGTATTATCAACTATGTGATTCACCACTTCATCGGTGACGAAAAGCTCGAAGGCATTCAATGCCGTGCTCTCCGACGATAGCTTTGCAGAAAAAATCGGTTCAGTGTCCGTCGGGATCACAACATCCGCTGGTGTCATCTCCCACTGAACTTCCATGTCACTGTCAGAAGCATCCGCAGCAGCTGACGAGCCTGCAGTTGAGCTGCAATGCTTTTTCTTCTGTTTTCCGGTATACACTCGTGGCGGTTTTTTCTTGCGTTTCACAGTAGGAACTGCCAGCTCAACTTCTCACTGCCGCTGTCATTTTCACTTTGAAGTTCACAAGCCAGTTCTTCAAAATATTCATTTTCACTGTCATCTTCGCTGGCACTTTCAAGGTTCGGAAGGCTGAAGTAAAGATCAAGTGCCTCTTCTGGAGTCAGATTCCCTTTCTTTCCTGTAAAACGACCGGCGACACTTTATGCAGGCCCCATGGTTACATGGGGATAATAATCGTGCAACATGCTCTGTCGATTTCTTTCAGTGTTTTGGTAATATAGAGGAACACAAAATATGAATGAGAATAGCAAAATTGAAGTGAAGCGTTCTTGAAAATGTCTGGGTATGAAAATCAATTCTCAAATGGGCTTGCTAGGCTTAGCCTCCAACCACTACATTCAGCATTTTAGCAGATAGCTGAAAAATATAGCCAACTCTCATGTCAAACCTGTCTACAATTGGTTTAAGTGCATCACAGGAGTGCAAGATGTATTTTTCGCACTTACCGGACATCTTATTCGTGGTGAAGAAGCAACCAAACTCACGCACTCGAGGAGCGACGGCGCCGAAAAACGCGCGCAACATAAAAACAACAAGAGCTACTAGTGCCACCTAACAGTTCAAATAAATACTAAACCTTTTAGTTGCTCCAACATTCTACGCGATGGCGCTACTCGTTTCGATGGGTCTACATATGTCCCTCTGAGCACTCGAGGCAGTTTTACTAGCGGTCGTGGGTGGGACATATATGTCCCAATGACCGACAAAGGGTTAAGAAAATGCAGGATGCGTTGTCTAGCGGTCACATGACAATGAGGTCTGCTAGCACAGTACGCCCAAACGCCCCGTGCAGGCGTACCTTCCTACTGCTGTCTCCTTTTACTTGTTTGGTAGCACAGTCCTAAGTAGCTGTAGCATGTCGGCTCGAAAGACAAGGCATGTCCTGAATGCCTGCTTACAACGTGTGACGTTAACCCAAGTTATTCTAGAATGCGGTGTTGGGTCGCTCACAGCAACTTCCTAACTGATTGCGATGAATTCGTGCCACAAATTTCATCTCCTGCGTTCTCTTGTCACCTTGGTGGCTAGTCGCAGCCTTTGTCTTAGTCTCTGGGTAACTCCATTGTTCGAGGCTGAGTTCTCCACATCTACCGCATATAGAAGGCGGGCACTGCTCGCTTTTTTTTTTTTTTTTTGTGATTGCTCGCCACTGAGTTTGACACTGTGCGTGGCTTTATTTGGTCTTTTCTTGGTGCCTCAGCCCTTCTCTGTTGGTGTTCAGCTCTGCTGTCCTAAAATTTCTTGACGAGTTTGGCTACCTCGTTATGTCTGTACCATTCGCCCGTTTCATGCTGGAGAACATAGGCACATAACTTGTCCAGCATCATCTGTTTTGTGTGGTCTGAAGTCAACAGTGCAACAATGTTTCCACATTTCGGCTATGTAAATATTGTAGCCAAGTGCTACACCTATTGTGGCAAACTATCTCCAGCTCTCATTACACTTTTGGCAAGTGCAAAACCTGCGTTTATACGCCCCGGGTGTCAGTTTTAACTCCTAGAGTACCAGCTTTCAGATATCTTCATATGATAATACTTGGTCGTCGGATTTGTTTGCTACGAGGGTATGAGTTTTCTCATTAAGGAAAGGAACAGTGATTGTGCCTGTGACATCTTGTGGGATCTCGCAGCGTCTGAGCATGTTTCCAGCTCACTTAAACCATGCTGGCACTAGGTCACTAGGACTCTGGCATTGGCACAAGAACTGCTCTTAAGGCGTTCCCTGGGGCCTGAACAGAACTTTATTGTTATTGACTCTAGTGATTTGAAACTTTCAGCACATATTAAATTTAGTGAACTCATTGCAAATATGCAGTCATTTTTTTAAAATGTTGAACGAAAGAAATGTTATGCGATTTTTGGTATAACAAATTTGGGAGATGACTTGCAAGAAATATACTGAACTGAGGGAACTAAAATTAACTACATAGTATGGTTCTGAATGTTTAAAGAGTGCACAAATGAAGTTTTGTGTTTCTATTTACATTGTAGCCAAAGTTATCATTATCAATATGTGAACTAGCAACTTTGCAACACAATTCTTGTTGAATTTTCTGCAAGATGTGAAAAAGTTGCATTGCGCTACCATACTATAGTTTTATTGCACTCCAACTCTTCAGCATTCAGAAAAAAAAAGAATCAAGCAAATTGAACTAGCAGAGACGCAGTGCACTCGCCAAAACTTCAGGTTTGTGAAAATCGTGATGTGAGAAAAATGCAAGAAACTTCAAGCAATGTGAAAAATACTTTTTTTTCACAAAATCATAGAATTCACCACTCCAATGAATGAGAAAGCTCCTGCACAGTATTCCGAAGCAGGTTTGTATCTGTCTCTTCTTGATGGCTGCCGTTAATGGCCGCTTTCTGTTTGCGTTGACCCCACTGTGGCTGTCTTTCTTGGCTGCTGTCAGCATAATATAATATAATGGCTGCTCAGCATAATATTGTGAATAATCTTGCAGCGTTAATTGCACTCAAGTAACAGCAGCTTTTCAAATAGGCTGTCTTCTACACAGCGTCGGTTCGGCCTCAACACAAGACTTGCAAGTGAGAAAAGTCTCTCTATCGCTGCAGACGAGCACAAGTTCGTGTTATGATGCATAAATGCTGCCTTCATGGCTGGGAAGTGCTGTAGCATGGCGATATCTCTTCTCAGGCCATCTAAGTACCGAAACTTTCAGCTCTCACGTGGGTCTGTTCTGACCTTTCAGAAGCTGAAGTGTCTCCATCTTTAAACTCATAAAAACTGATTCATCATCGCCGATGATGACAACACGTCGCACATGTCCTGTTGGTGTGGTGCATGTGCCTTTGCAGCTCGCACGAGCAAGCTCTCAAAGTTGGAAGATTTTGCCACTTCGCTTGAGGCCCACCGCATCTTGAAGTATGGGTGTGAGCAGGGTGCATGTATCATCATCTTCCATTCTGAAAAGCACAGAAAACCGCTTCTGAGGGCCGGTTAGGCAGCTTTCTAAGATGATTGATCCATGCCAGACTTTTTGCTTCTTTAAAATTAGTGTCTTTTCTACCGTGAGAAGTGTTGGCAGAAGCTCTCCGTAGTAGCCACAGCTGTTTTTCTGCAAGATGTCAATTGCTGCTGCTGCAAAAAAGAAAAAATTTTATAACCTAAGCTGCCTGATTTCATCCAATGACGATGATCGAAAGTAATTTGTGATTAATAAACGTAGACGACACTGCAGATGATGAAGAAGCAATGACCCCGACAGTTCAAGAGGAAACTTAATGTTGATTTCCAGACCTGTAACGAAACGAGTGGGGATAATTAAATTCCCGTTCCCTTTGTCATTGTCACGGTTCGTTTATGGAGAGCGACTTAAAGTAATATCGCTTGACTTTTCATGTCGCTTGGCTTGGCTGCTTGACGATGGCATTGGCCGCCCAAAGTCCTGGGGGCGACATTTATTACGTATTTTGGGTTTCCGCCAGCAAAAGTATGGCCTTTGATATCCGCTTTTGCTATCTTAAGATGATGTCTATGACGCGTTGCGGCCCTAAAATTGGTTTTGGCTCATAGATGTTCCGTATAAAGTCCAAGGGCGATAACGCCGTCGCCGCGCGCCGTATGCTTTCTTTCGCGCGCGAGACGCAGTCGTCGGCTCCCCTCGCACGCTTTCACTCGCACATACAGCATACGTCGCCGCGCGCCGTATGCTGTATGTGCGAGTGAAAGCGTGCGAGGGAAGCCGCGTGGCCGTATGCTGAATGTGCGAGTGAAAGCGTGCGAGGGGAGCCGACGACCGCGTCTCGCGCGAGAAAGAGAGAGAGAACTTTAATGAAAAGAATGGCTCAATGGCCTAAGCAGGGGTAAGGGTCAATGGCGAAAGAAAGCAGAGAGGAAGCGCGCCTCCTTCCGTTGCGCTCGAGGCACCAGCGAGGGAGCGAGGGGGGGGGGGGGGGGGGGGGTAGCGGGTAGCGTTGTGCTCTGGCATCATACTGCGCCGCGGCGCGCGCGCGGTCCCGCGGGCCCTATCTTGAAAGCGATCTGCGTGGGGGTAGATTCTACGCAGTGTAGGTGCGTCGGCGGCTCGTGGCTTTGTGCGTGCTGCGTGTTCTCGGCGCTCAGTTAGGGTTGAAGCGATAGACAACAGCACGAAGGTCACTTCGCTCGCTTCTGGAGCGGCGCTTAACTGCGCGTGTCCGCGCTCATCGAGTGTGATGTGTTCATGTTTGCCTGTGGGCGCTGACACTATGTTTGTTAATTAGTTAATAACCGAATGCTTACAAGTTTATACAGACGATAAAACTACTATTCTTACTTTGTATAGCTCACCGCAATCGATACTTCGGCTGTCGGGCGAAACTACTTTTTGTCGCACGTAAGAATTAAAATAATATTGTGATCCATGTTTTCTATTCAGACAAAGGATGAGAGCGTTTGATCTCAGAAGGGAACGAAGAATGTATATTTACATAAAGAAAGCGGAAACATAACACACATAAACAAAGGGAAAAAAAAGAAGAGCACTCTACACTGCTTCTGTCAAACACGGTTCTCATTAACTAAAGTTACTACAATTATAATATTACAGTTGTTGTGTATGTCCGACTACATAAGGACAGTGTACAGAGAGCGGGGTGCGGCTCACCAACAGTTTGGGCACATGGTCGTGTCGGTGAGGAACGCCGAGCCGTCGTCGAAGGAAGGCACTGGTCGCTCCTTGAGCGAATTCCAGGTTGTCACGCAATGGGACCTTCTGCTGGCTCAGGAGGTTAGGCAGTCCAGGTTCTGCCTGTAGAATCTGGAAGCTCGAGCCCATGGCCCGACAGCTCACTGCAGTCACGCGGTGGGACCATGTCCTAGCTCCGGAGGCTAGGCAGACAAGGTTCTGCCGGTAGGAGTCTGGAATCTCGGGCTCATGGCCCGACGGCTTACTCCCGCTCCCGGCGGACGCTGACTTCTTTGGCGCTCGCTTGCGTCCGAACACCACCACGCCGTTCTAGGGTCTCATTCACATCTCTTCTTCGTCCTCCCTTTTCTCCTACTTCACCCATCGTGTACGGCCCTTAATGGTCGCTTTCTCTTTAATATTTTGTTTTGACGGTGCGTCAAATTTCACGCGCGTCGCTTCTTCGTCGTCGGCTTCTTGCTCTCGATGTTGTCTTCGCCGCACCCATTCGCTGTCAGTGTTGTCTTCACCGCACCACTCTATCTACTACACTGGCTTCGCGCACTGTCACAACAGTGACCAAACCAAATGCGAACTCTGTCACCTCTGATGGAGCAAAATAGCTTACAGAAAAGTATTTCTATGGTGACATGCAGGCATACCATCAGTGGTGTCATCAGCTCCAATTTCTTTGAAAGCCTTTATAAAGTTGCTTCCAGTGTCAGTCACTCTGCCTACGACTTTGTTCGTTTCCAGGCTGAAGTCTGCGCGGACCTCAAAAGCAACTTTGCTACGCAGTCGTACGAACGCGTTCCAAGAAAGCATTTGCAAGCTAGAGATGTAGATTTCCATTGAAGTGTGTCGAAATCAATCTGAAAAGGTTGGGTAAAATTAATTGCACAGGGTTATTTACACATTCCACCGACTGGGACGGAGAATCCACTGACTGTGCGCCCTTTCTCGTGTGCGAAGTTGCATACAGAGAGCAGAAACGCTCGCATACAATTTCTGGTACAAAACTGAATGACTCTCATGACCTATAAAATAATTAAAATTGCTTCCTTACCCAGTGTGCTGTTACGCCCCTGAAGCTTTTTGAGACCACACATCCGCAGTGATACACACGTGTCGTCGCTTGTAGTTAACTTCTGATGTTGCCAAGCTTGTTTTCGAATGTGACATCTATCGTTCTTCCGAGTGTCCTCCGAGACATCAGCACCACTTCAGGGCACGTTCCTGAAATTATGTGACATGCAGTGTTGTGGGTGTAACATACCAATAGAGTACGAACTGCTCTAGCCAGAAAGCTGTTTGAGAGTTCTGAGCACGAGAGAAGTGGGCATGCATACTGAAAGCGCTGTGCGAAGTGCTGCGCTACAAACCGACTGCAGTTCCCTTGTGTGATGGTCTCTGCAGCTATGCTCTCAGGTTCAGTGTATGCTATGTTTTTTGAAAAGAATTGCCATTCACCAGCACTGAGCTTTCCAACAATGCTTTCTGTCACATCGCTTTGAAGATGAGACCTGCACGGGCGCACACTTTTTCCACGTCGCAGATCGTTGTCAAGATACGGCGGCTGCCGCCGAAGTAAACTCCTCTCTTTCTCGCATGTGACACAAGTGCGGTTCCGCCCCTTTCTCCCTCCCTCACACGTGCGAGATTTAGTTGGCAGACTCTCGCAATCTTTCACTCACGCACACAGCGTACGGCGTGCGGCGACGATGTTGTCGTGTTTGGACTTTATACAGAACCTCAAAGCGATGTCCACGGTGACGGCAGAAATGCGCTTCGCAATAAAATATGCTTCTGCATGTTTACTACTTGAATTGGATTCAACATGGATGGATGGATGAGGCTGAAGCCTTTAAATCGGGCAGTGGCATACGCCACCTAGCCGTGACTATTAACATATTTTGTACTGTGGAGGGTGCAATTTCATCCTTGCCTTGATTTTAGCCACCAATCAGATAACCTCCGTTTGGTTATTTCTACCCGCTTAAAGTTAATTTTGCCTCCACTAAACCCCAATGCTTCGAAAAAATCAGCCCCGATGCTTGGCACTGTAGGGTTAAGCCCGTTACAAAAAAGTATAAGGGGTTCAGCCGTTTTGTCTTCTCCACACGCACCGCACAACGTGTCTATACCTTGGTACTTTACTCGATACTACTTAGTCCGTAATACTCCCGTCCTGGCTTCAAACAACAAAGAGCTTCCCCTAGAATTATCATAGATATTTTCTTTGGCAATTTCTTGCTTGAAAGTTCTGTATGTTCCCAGTGCTGATTTCGTCTGCATCCCTGTTTTCCACAGACCCCTCTCTGTTTCTTTAACCTTTTTCTTAACCACTGTTTCTTGGTTTGCACCCCTCCTGCAGTCCAAATATTTGATTGACAATTTTCTGGTCAGCTTTCTCCATTTTGTGTCAACACTCCTCATGTACAAATAACTGAAAACTCTCTTTGCCCACCGTTTTTCTGCCATTTCTCTCAATTGCTCCTCAAATTCTATCTTGCTGCTGGCTTCCCTGCCCTCAAATGACGTCCATCCCATGTCACCCTGTACCCCCTGATTTGGTGTATTTCCGTGTGCTCCCAGAGCCAGTCTACCTACCCCTCGCTGCTTAACTTCCAACCTTGCTTGAACCTCTGATATCATGCACGGGACCGCATTGCCGAAAGTCAAACTAGGGACCATCACCCCTTTCCAAATCCCTCTCACCACTTCGTACCTATTGCAATTCCACAGTGCCCTATTTTTTATGTTCCGTTAGGTACTCAGCCCCATTGTTTATCCACACTCCAAGATATTTGTACTTATCCACTACCTCCAGCGTAACCTCCTGTATCCTATGCTCGCTGCCCTGATTATCATTAAAAATCATGACTGCTGATTTTTCTTTACTAAACTTCAAACCTAAGCTATCTCCCTCTTTACCACAGATGTCCATTAATCCCTGCAAGTCTTCCTTGGTGTCAGCCATAAGTACGTCATCCGCATACATCAGTCCTGGTAATGACTGTTTAATCCATTCTCCTTGCTTGAAAAAGGAAAGGTTAAAGCCAAGTCCACTCGTTTCTAATTTTTTTCTCCAATCCTTGTAAATACAGCATGAACAAAAAAGGTGACAGAGGGCACCCCTACCTAAGCCCCTGCTGTATCTCTATAGGCTCAGATACCTTTTTTCCCATTTTATAAGCACCTTGTTACTTTTATAGATATCTTTTAAAAGATTACTTACTCCACCTTCCACATCTGGAGTGCCCAATATGTCTCATAAATCCTTTTGGATTACACTGTCATAGGCTCCCTTGATATCCAGAAATGCGAGCCATAGGGGCCTGTGTTCCTTTTCTGCTATTTCAATACATTGCGGCAATGAGAACAGATTATCTTCTAACCTCCGGCAGCTTCTCCACATTACTAGGAGCTAATCTCGAAGGCCATGCTTTTGTGCGCGACAATCGGCAACAGCTGTATGAGCAGGAAATACGTCATGGTGGCCATGTTTTAAGTTCACTATCGCTGGCGACTGTCGTCCGGGCGTCGCAACTCGAGAATCGAATGTCTGCGCACATGTGATTTTGCCGAGTTTGTGCCTGTGCGTTTAGAACATGAAAGAAAAATAGTACACACTAACCGTTTGGTGGGCATGAGCGACTACAGCTTAAGCGGTCAGCCATTACATGGGGTTCAATGGGGACTGGGTGAGGGAATCTTCGCGACTACGTTTAAACCGCAATTACACATTAAGTGGGTACGTATTAACGAGGTTCGACTGTACTTCCTTTACAGAGCACAGGTCCGCATTCAGTGAAACCTTTGACATTATGTCAGCTAGCATTTACGAACAGTGTGTTCAGTTTCTCCTGTCTGTTGACTCCTTAGTGCTGTATGCATCACACAATTAATATCTGGGAAATGATCCAGAACATAGTCTGGGGGTTCTTCTCTGGGTTGCTTTCTGCCAATGTACGTTGGTTGGTACTCTGTAAAACATAACAAAACTTTACTTAGCAGTCGCGTAACAGCTTAGGTTTGTAAAATCATGCTGAACACTGCACATTTAATTTCAACACACTGCCATGTGCACAGTTCTAGACAGGTTAACAAGAAGGAACTGATGAAAAAAATTGCGTGGGCAAAGCATTACACCTCTTTTCACACACTGTATCGCATCAACACACGGCACGGCTACCTGTTATGCTTACCTCCAAAAAGTTCCTCAATGGGCTCCTTTATTGACGTGTCAGGTTTAGACGACGGCCAACCCCAAGCTTGTAATCCATCTGTTGAAGACGGTGAGTCGGCAAGTTTGCAATTTCCACGTACGCCGGCCTTGCATGTGCAGGTTTATCCGGACAACTCGCGCTTCGCTGTCAGCTTCGAATATAGTGAAACGAAGATTGATTAGGTGGATACCGATCAAAACATCGTGAAGAAAAGCGCGAAACGAAATGGCTTTTCACCTGTGCGTTGACACGCTACGAAAGCTGTAACTACCGGTTACGTAAGAGCGATCTGCTTTTAGTATTCATACACTGTTCTAAACATCGCTAAGGAAAGCACGATACGATACGGCTTCTCACCCGTGAGTTGAAGCACTACGAACACTATAACTACCGCTTATGCAAGATTGATCTGCTTTTAGAACTCCTACACTGTTCAACACATCGAAAACACAAGCGCGAAACAAAACGGCTTCTTCCCTGTGCGTTAACATGCCACGACAGCTGTAAATGCCAATTAGATGAGTGATGAGATCGATGAAATCAACTTCTACTTGTCCAAACGCATCCTCAGTTATGTTTAGACAATAATTATCTTTAAAAGTGGCAACATAACGAGCAGACAGCAGACTGAGTCTAGCTCTTGTGAGCGAAAGTTAAACACACTTACCTGTACTTTCACGTCGTACGATGCTTGTTTGACTTGTGAATGGCACTTCGCTGCAATCTCGGAATCCAAATTGCCACCATACACAGTTTCCTCCACACCGTAAACATAGTTTGCCGTGCAGAGTTTGCGTCCTTTCGACAGCACACTGTCGCAAAAGTGCCCATCCGCAAACACAATACAGCTGAAGCCGTATTGCAAGATAACCGGTGGCATCGCAAGTCGTTCGCAACGCCAGTCTGCACCCGAGTGCAGCTCCCAACCTGTTGCCTTCGACACTGCTCGTGAGCTCAGTGTTCTGTGCTGTAAATTTCTCAGAAAATATACACACGGCGCAAAAGCAAAGCCAACCGCTGTCACGCCGCAGGACGCTCTGCTATGTTCCAATGTGGCCTAATAGCCCTGTCCTACTACGGGTTTTTCAGCCAACTCGTTTGGCAGCACCTCGTGTCAGTTTTAGACGCGCCACCTGGCCAGCGCTGGTTCTCTATACCATCGTAGATAAAAATACATGTTTCTTACCTTGAGATGTACAGCATAAACCGCTTATAATGTAGGTCACGGCAGTCAGGAAAAATCCGCATTATAAGTGGTACCGCACTATATCAAATACGCCATTTTTTAACTCTTATTCACATGCAAATATGGTCAACCCACCTTTTATTATGTCTTTTACAACTTAACGCGCAATAAAGCACCAGAGTTGGACACTAAACAAAAAGGTTTTCCTTCATCAATGAAAAAATGCCGTTATCTTCGTCTGGCGCTGAGCCTTCACCGCATTATGCACTATCTCATCTTCAACAGCAATCAGACGCTGGAAAGCTTTCTCGCTCAAGCCCTTCTGCACGCAGTACATCCCGAGCTTGCTGATGTAATCCAGTACATCGCTGTGCGAAAGTTCCGGTGTGCTGTCTCCTTCGTCGTAGTCATTGTCTGATACATTATGATCGCGATGACGCACTGCTGCTACAATTGCTTCGTCTGTGTCTGCTTCTTCGCAGACAAAGTTATCGCAATCCTCTTTTACGAAGCCTTCGAATGTGTCATCCTGTCCAACAATGTTGTTTTTCACCAGGTCCGACCACACATCATCCGCGTTGAGGACTTCGTCGACATCGTCGCCGCGGTGGCTATCGTCGTTCCTCACATCAGGATCGCTGACCATGGCGTTGCACGCAAACCCCGCCTTTGCGAAACACTTGGCAATGGTTGACACTTTTATCTGCCACCAAGATGCCATGATCGTGTTGATGGCACTGCGCAGGTTTACCTTCACCGCTTCATCTCGCTGAAGGTTATTCAGCACTCTTTCGCAGATGCGCCTTTTATAATGCGCTTTCACTACGGCGATTACGCCTTGATCCATCGGCTGGCTCTTGGCTGTCATATTTGCGGGCAAGAACTTGAGGCTCACTGCACTGAGCTTTAAGTTAACATGATGGGCACTGCAGTTGTCAAGAGCTAGGACAACTTGTCGTTTATCTGACACCATGTCTTCATCAAATTTTTGAAGCGAAGTTGCAAATAGCTCCCGAGTCATCCATGACTTTCTGTTGGCCTTATATGTAATCGGCCAGCACTTTCTTTTTTTGAAACAGCGTGGCCGCGCCGACCTTCCAATCACAAATAAGCGCCTCTTGTCGCTGCTATCCATATTGGCGCAGAAGAGAATGGTAAACCACTCCTTCGAAGCCTTTCTACCGGAGCAGCGTTCGTGGGACAGTGCGAGTGTGCGGTTTGGGAGTAAATTATAAAACACGCCAGCCTCATCCACATTATAAATGTCCCGCTCGGCGTAGTACTTTGCCAGAATGGTCTCAATGTTTATATTAAGCCAGGCCTGAACAGCAGAATCGTCAACTTGCGCGCTCTCCTCGGAAATAACACGGCAGCTTAAACCGCTGAATCCACCCATTTAATGGGTTGAAACTATCGTGGCCCAACAAGTTGGCAAATGACCTGGCCTTTGCTTGCAGAATCGGACCACTCACGGGCATATTCTGGGCTCGCACCTCACAGAACCACTTGAACAAAGCGGCGTCGACATCTTCATACCGTAAAAACCGGACTATAGGTCAAACCGGAATATAGGTCGACCCCCCAACTAACCAATTCTAAAAATGAAAAAAAATCTTTTTCAATGGCAAAAGTACCGAAGTACACCCTTGCCTTTAAACAAATGCGACTCAGCCGATTGCACAATGGTGACTACTTATTTAAATGCTGCTCCGTGCCGTGATGTTAAGGTGCTGACAAACACGCAGGTCGATTGTTGCACAATACGAAGCCCACGGCAGCCTGGCGGGTTGCCGTGGGCTTCCGAGTACTCAATCGCCTTTTTCTTGAAGGCGACCGTGAATTGCCGTCGGCTTCCGCTCGTTTTGAAACAAAATGTGAAAAAGCAGCCTGAATGCAATGGCGAAGGCGGCTGTTTACTTCATCTGCCCATTGTTGCAAGACTTCCGTAGTTTTTCCGCCAATGTCTGGTATATAAGACGAGGGTCGACTTTTCGCAACGGTTTTTTGAAAAAAAGTTCGACCTATATTCCGATTTTTACGGTACTTTGATGAACATATCTGCTTCCTTGCTAGTGATCCAGAATCGCAGTTGCTGTTGCACCTTATCCCTGTTTTTCCAAATTGCTGACACTGCCGTAGTGGCGATGCCGTACTTGTACTTCTGCGGGACAGAAACCTTCTTTAGACCACCTTCGACGTTTTTAATGATGCCAGTTCAGTACCTGGCACGCGAGCACGCACATGTGCTCATCGCAACCCAGCCGCGCAAGACTGCACTTATCTAGCCAATCCAGGACTTTCCAAACTAGGTCACTGCAAAGACCTGCCTGACCAAGGGAAAATGATATGAGTCATTTGCAATTCTTACAAACTGTAGCATCTTGATTTTTGGATGCTTGAGGCTATCCTTCCTTAAAGCTCCGATATGTTGTCAAGTATGCATTGGAACCAACGAGCGGAACAGTTGAGCTGATGTCATGCAGGCACAACTCACACTCTGTGTGCTTGCTCATTATGTGTATGACATATCCACAAAAGTAGTATATCACAGCATCGTCTACACCGCCTCTGAAATAGCTGTGTTCGACGTCCATTCGCTCAAGAGAGCTTGAAGGACCAGAAGTAATTGCTAACAGCCTAGTCTCAATCATTTTTTCCTTACCATTTCGTATGTGTGCTTCATCAGGTTCCTCAATAGGCTCTTTTATTGGTGTCATATGCACTTCACAATATGTGGAACATCACAAATGAAGTAGATATTTTGTGACGGTTCCCAGGGATGCTCAATGAAGTGGCATGTCGCATCCATTTTTCCCGACACTCCAAGCTGGCTCCACATAGATCTGGTGTTGCCAGCCCCATCACTGATCAGAGCCAGAACTGACGCATTGTTCTTGTGCAATTACAGGATGCCGCTCATTACCAGTTCTGCAAGAACTTTTCCAGGAGCTGCTCCTTTTGTAGCAAAGCTTGCTATTGGCTGCACCCAGCCCTCGAACAGTGGCACAAACATCAGTACCAATGCATGATCAGCAAGATGATTTGCATCTGGTGCCATGACTTCACCATAGTCGATAAAGCCATCCATTCTGCATGAGGCCTTATTGAAGGAGACTCCTCGCGTCAACTTTATCTCGTCAAGGAGCAATACTCCTGGCCGTTTTACGTGACTTTTGTTGCTGAAGTGGCTTCTGACACTGTTCAATGCAACTTGGTTGAATCTATACTTGCATGGTATTCCTGCTATTATTTGGAAAAGGAGAGCCTTTGATGGCAGTGGTAGCAGCTGCATATCAGCAAGTAAAGTCTATGGCTTTGGGCTTGAGATTTGCAGTAACAAACATGCCATAAGCCATTCATCATCATATCACCTCCCATTTTTTTTACTTGGCTTTTGCAGCCATGAAAGCTGTCTTGAAAGAATATGAAGAGAGCTGTCAATTGTCTCTTCCGTAATTGCACTAAGCTTCCTCTTCACTAGAACGACTTCAGTTTTTCTCGCCTTGAGGTTGCACGAATGGCTTTGCGACTGTGATGATGTGGATAGTGGCGTGCGGTGGTGAGAAGACCAGCTTGGAGTGATGATTGTGTTGTGGCACCTAGAGAATTGGTGATGGTGATAGCAAAGAAGACGGCCATGTGCCACGGAACGAAGAAGTGACACGAGAGCGCGCAGAGCGTGAGAGCGAGCGGTAGCCTCGAACGTCAGCTCGCAGAACGGCGGTTCAAGGCTCGGGTACCGGCGACCGGGTGTCCAGCTACCGTGCGGACCTGGTCGTAGATCCCGCTCGTGGCTCTACTCTCCTGTGCACCAGCGGCCTGCTGTCATAGTGGCCTGGTGCAGTGCTTCCTGCTGGCCACTGGGGCGCCTGAACTACCTGTCCGCTGATCGAGCCCGACGTTATAGCGGCCGAGGCGTTACAGGCCAGGCGTTACTGGCCAGCTACAGCAGTGGCCTGGTGTTCTACCGGCCTGCTGTTTTTCTCCTGCTTCCACGTCGCGACAAGGAGCGGCGCGACAGCAGCGACGAAGCCACAACGTCGCTCCACCGTCACAACCACTGTCACGGGCACTGCAACGACGATGCACACGGGCGAGTGGTGACGCATGAGGGCTAGGCACATGTTTATATAGGACAAACGATTCGCGAACTCTAGTCCACGTACATGTAAATCGTCTGTATCATGCTAGCGTGTTTGTTAAAGTCTTGTGTTTCGTGTAGCAAGCTCCTGTCTGCCGTGTCCTTATTAAAGGATCCTGGGCCTAACGGAAACACTGGCAAGTTAGTTGTCGTTTCCATCACAGCAATGCAGCAACTTCAAGCGAGCAGCCTGCTTTTTCTTGCTATTTTTTTGCTACTTCGTCCGCTGCCAGAAAAACTTCTCGAGAGTCCGGCACTGAGCACATTAACACTCAATACCGTGCATGTGTTGCGCCTCCACGTTTCACCATAGTTTGATGCCACCACTGACAAAGAGATTTTGGGGTACTTCTTTGCAGGACAGCCCTTGCACAGCTTCAGCTGTTCCACATATAGCAAGAGGCATGTGAAGTCTTCTGTACACTGAACTCAGTGGTCTGCTTCCCGGCGTACACACTGCGTGGCACAACTCGACCATCTGCGCTGACAATTAAATTAAGGCTGTCTGACAACACTACAGACATTTCTACAAGCGGGATATTCTTTCTTATCCCGAGCTTGTACAAAACGACTGTTGCATCAGCAATGTCAAGGGACCAACCTCGAATTTTTCGTCCCTCTTTCGCCATGTGACTGAGCACGTGAAACACATTCTCCACCGGCATGCTGTCATCGGTAGACAAGCTCGCTTCGTCGTCGGCAACTCTGACAGCAACATCCACACACTCACTTTGTTTCTCCTGCCGTTTTTGTTTTGCTGGTGATCGTCTGTGAGCTGGTGCTTTGCGTTTCCGTGTGGGTTTCGAGAGATAACTTGGGCAATTCGGAAACAGGCGAGGCACGGCGTCTTCTTTCAGCGTCCATTTGTCGCGCGGTATGAGCACAATATCACCACTAATGTTGTGTTCGAAGACCTTTAAAATGTCATCATTGATGAAGTGGAGGTACGGAACACGAGCTTAAAAGCTTTCTGTCCAGCCGTGGTACGCACTCCCACTGTTGAAGGTGTAGCCCCACTAGGTCTCTGCAATTAAAAAAACATTTTTTTTTTTGCTGGTGTCAGGCGCCACTCCATGCCTGAAAATGTAGTGGACTGGAGGAGGATTCGAACTTACGACCTTGAGATTAGAAGTCCGATATTCTACCTCTGCACCAAGCGTATGGTTCATCAGAAAGGAATGGCAAAGCAAACAGATTAATAAACAAAATAAACAAGGCACGATAGCACAGCCATAAGCAATTTACAAGAGAACTCAACAAAATGTTGCTCATGCACAGTATGTTGTTGCATAGCAATCAGGAAAACATTTGCTACCATCAAGAACTTCTAGCAGTGCAGCCATATGTGAAAGATCGGCTGTTCTTACATTTCTGCTATTTTTTTCATATTCTGACAGGTCAAGTTTACCTTTGCTTTTCATTCCTTGCAAACCTGGAAGCATTTTACAAAAATAGAACCTTTGAAGCCGTAGCATTTAATGTGTGACATAACTTCAGTCAAGTGGTACCTCCATGAGAATTGCCGATTTTGGTGACCATGCGTACAAAAAACTTAGCTGCTTCTCAGTGCGCAACATATTGAACTGTACCTGGGAATAATATCCACTAGGGCCATTTTTATTCAAGATATGGACCCCTTCCTCTTCTACCACATCATACTTCCCACTCCGTATGACTTCCTTGCAGTCCTGTGTAAATGGGCACTTTATTTCTAGAATCACACAGTGAGATTCTGTAATTCGATCAGGTGTTGTGGACAGCCGTGGTTTTTCCTTGCACACATATATTCCACGCTGATCACCAAGTCTGAAATCCTTTTGAAACTGCCGTCATGCTACTACTTCATGGTTTATTCTATGCTGCGTGGCTGCATTATCATAGAAGTTCGGGCTCATGATGCGTTAAAAATAAATTTCTTGATATTTCTTTTGCTAAAACTGTAAACAGCACAGCCATATAGCATGCAAGAGGTATAAAACAAGCCAAACACATTATAATATATAGGTAAGCTTCAGTTTTCTTGGGCACTACGGCTGCAGTTGCTTCGTGCAACTTCAATAAACGCACGTATATGTATAGTATTGAAGCTGCAACCATTTACGTCAAACTTTCAGTTCTGAAAAAATGGAAGGCCAGCATAGCATTATAAGGTACAGTACTTGCAGTATCAGAAGATGAAGGACCCTGAGCAAAGAAAACATCCCCTTAGCTTTCTGCGCCATCTTTGCTAGGCCGCACCTAAACCTGCACTGCAATAAATTAATGCTTTGCACTTTTATTAACACCCCTTCATTCCACCCAGCCAAGCACTAGAGCTCTAATTAGCACACAGAACAACAATGATGAATAAGAGCCATATACCTTTAGTAAACGCTAGTGTGTTCAATCGAACGCCTTAGAGTTGCATCTCGCCTTTGAGTGCAAAACCCCGGTCTGCCATGACATCATGTGCCAGATAGTCGCTGATGCTACTGCTATTGGTAATAAATTTGTCCGAGGCACGCCCTCCATAAGCTTTGGAAAAAAAAATCGCATCATCTCACCCTATGGGCAACCATGGTGGGATGCGAAAGCATCGTGAGGGGGTGCGCATCAAGTTTCCGTTTCGTTTCACTTGGCAACAATGAAAGTTAGAGTGAGAGAATGTATTGAGAAGAGAGGAGATGTTTGTATGGGGTTGTTTTCGTTTGATGTGTACGACTATCGCCGCATTGTCGGGAATTTTCCTGGGTAGGCATTGCACGAGTTCCTGCACTTCGATCGAAACGTTCACGACTTGCCCCGACGCTGACGTTTGTTCTGGACGCTCCCGACCTTGCTCAGGTTGTTGTCGAACCAAACCCTGGCTTCCCGAGCCTTCCTCTGCTCCGCGGCGGTGGCCCTACCGCGGCAACTAGCACCGACTGACGTTGACATTGTTCGTAGCGTTTCGCACATCGTTGCACAGAGAGAGAATGACGGAAGCACAGCGAACACGTGCTTTATACTGCGCCGCTACACTTGCGCCGCCTACTGGCGTACCCTGAGAGAGAGAGGGAGAGAGTGAGCGAGAGAGTTATATGCAATGATTTGCTGCGCCGCACCTGTGGCGGAGAGGGGAAGAGGAGAGCACACACCTGCGTAGGAGAGGAGAATGAGGGAGAGTTGCACATGCGCAATACGGGTGCGGACGTTGCAGAACGGACACTGCCCCGAGCATAAGATGCTCTCGCATCTAAAACATTATAAATTCATTTGGGGCAATCGCTACAAGAAACTTGACGGTGTTGTGTGCTTTGTAGCTGCTGAATGTCTGTGCCCTGGCCATCAGCTTCTTGGGGTTCTGCAAAAACACCTCTGTGCAATCAAGAATGCATGTGGTGTTGCCATGCTTATTATCAATGAAGGAATCTGGCATGCTGTTTTGAATGTGAGATTTTCGCAGCCAGATGACAACCTTCTTTATGATCTTGCAAAGTAGGCTGAGCATGTATGACACGTGGTTTCCAACACTCGACACAAAGGGGGCCAAATTGTGGCCATCTGCTGTGCAGGACAACATAATCGTTAACCACGTCTTTTCATTGTCAGACAAAAGCAGGCAAACTTGCTTGGTCCTTGTCAACTCCGCTTTAGTGATGGCAGGCATATCGAAATACACCAGAGTTTGGTCTGCATTTGCGATCTGGCTGGAGCTGGTACGTGTTGCTGTATCTCAACGATTGGTCGTCGTCTTTGTCACCGTTTTAGTGTGGAGAACTACAGTGGTAGGCATCCTAGGGCATCTCTCTTACTGGCGGAGCCTTTTTCGGCACACGATCGGAAGTAGCACTTCTTTCTCGGCTTTCTACCTCGGTTAGGAGGAACTCGAGAATCTTCGTCAACTTGTCATCCACTCCTGTGGTGTCTGCCTGTGCTGTTGTCTGTATTTCACCGTCGTCTTCGTAGTTCCCTCGAGGTGCAGGTCCTTTGGAACGGCAAGCTTGTCTGTTATAGTCGACTACGAGGTCGTGTGGCAGCGCCGCTTATATGATGTCGCACATCATAGTCGAGTAAGTAACAGCATTGACACCCAAACTGCGCAGCCCGCGTATATGTCCCTGAACATGGTCATATAGTTTTCGAAGTCCACGCAGGTCACTCGCTGAAGTAACGGCTGGTAATGCTCGGAGTTTGGCGAGATTATCTTGTTTGATTTGCGTTCTGTCGCCGAAGCATCTCTGCAGCATTTCTAGTGCGTCTTTATAGCAAGCCTCAGTAGCATGCAGGCCCTTTATCGCTACTAGGGCTGGTCCATGCAGTAACGAGCGAAGGTACTGGAACTTTTCACAAATTGAGAGACGAGAGTTCTTGTGGATGGCCTTTTGGATTGGTCCCAAAAGGGCATCCAGTTGGCCAACTCACTGCTGAAGGTCTCCAAGTGAAGCTTGGGCAACTTCATGCCGTCACCTCGGAGATTTGTTTCTTCCCTTTGATGGTAACTTGATTGCGGCACAGTTTCAAGCGGTATTTTGTCAACTTGCAGGGAGGTCAGCTTTGCTTGCAGACGACCGATCATGATTGTCGCCTCATCGTCACTGCCTCGCTGTACTCAGCCTCAAATTCCGCTTCAGGGATCAGTGGTTCCAGCTTCTCATTGATCTTGCGCAGTTCCTCGTTACTTGTTTCCAGTCGGTGTATGAGGGTCGTAACTTGGCTTGATGTTCCCTCTCGCAGGACAAGCTCGGCCTCAATGATGCGAGAGTAGTGACTGCGACGAACACGCCTTTTGGCCTGATGCTTATCCATGCACTTATCCTTGAAAGCATTGGCAGATCTCGACATTCGTTGTGTCTAAGGGGTCGAAAGAGTCAAGTCCGCTGTTGGCTGTGATGCTCCTTTCCCGGGTTTCGGCACCATGTGAAAGATTGATAACACAGAACTCGGTTTAAAGGGAAAATTAAAGAAAACTTATATTCTGGTTATGCCGTACAGTGGAACAAAGGAAAACATCGCAGCGTAGGACGCAACGTCCACTCTGTCTGGTCTCTCTCACACACGCACACGGTCCGTCCCCCCTCGTCATTGAAACTCCACCCCGCCTCCTAGATGTAAACACAACAGGAGTGACACCCTGCTCTTCGTCAATCACTGAGGGCATAGGTTGCCTCCGTCGAGGTGGTGCCGTCTCCACTCTCTATTTCGGCCAGACAAGGGGTCCATTTCGCTTTCTCTAGGAAAGGCGTCTGGAGTGCGCACGTGTGGTTAAAACAAATACAACAATGCAAAATAGAACAGACCCCTTGAATATAAACGAAGACCAAATTGTTTCTATTTATGCAATGAAAAGGGAGAATTCTAGAGCACCGAGTGATAGCGTGAAGGGAAATTCAATTTTCAGTATTAAATACATGCAAAAGGTATGCGTGAGCGGAAGCAATTCTAGGTGACCTAGAAGAAAAAAAATATTTGCTGGCATAAAATATTGCACATAACTCCATATACAAGGATAATGCCGCTCAAGCAAAGAATACGACAAAAAATAAAGTGCAAGTTTATGATATATTGAAGTTACAAAGTTGAAAATGGCGAACAAAGGGCAGGTGCAGTGCAAACAATACTCATTTGTCAAGAGGGAAGTTCTGTTCAGCACTGCACACACACAAGGAATGAGGCTAGAATACATGAAACGTGAAAACTGCAAATTGTATACAGGTGTAGAGCATGACATGTAATGAAAGGCCAGAAATTTTCTGCATGCTTCTGTTTCAAAAAGTGCCATCGCATGTGACAATATCAACAAAGAGTCCAGACATTTTGGAGCAGATTACAGCATTGACAATGATTTTGGACAGTAGGTGTGCCTTCACATTACCTCAAGGGCCGAAGACCCCGAGTTAATTGCCATTTTCCGGTGAATGGCTGGAACAAAATGAAGAGCCCATGGACACAGAGAACCCCTTCTTGCCCTGCGAAGCTGCAGCTTCCAAGGTCAACGAATCCATCAATCAGTCCCGTTTAGTTGACCATAAATTTTTTTGAGAGCTTAATCTCATTAATAATAAAAATTCCGTGTTGGTGTCGAGCATTAATGTTTTCTGCCTTCATAGGTACTGCCGCGAGCACCTTTTCACTTAAGCCATATCCACTTTTGTACCTGCGGATGTAAGACTGCAGGCATGAAGGGCTCGGAACGACCATCACTTTGTGCTTTCGAATATGTTCGTACAATCGTGGGCTCTTCATATGCATCACAATGCATTCTAAGATCCACTCTTGCTCAAATTTCATTCCATTTGTCCCTTTCCTTGTTGAAGCTTCAAAGCATGCTTGAACCTGCATTTTTTGCTTTCTCGACAAGCCTTTCAAAAAGCTTCATTGTTCTGTTTCACTTTTCAAGCATGCTATGGAAAAGTTGCGCATTTCTTTTTGCATCAGCTTGCATGACAAGTTAGCCTGTCTTGCTCTTGTATGGTTTTAGGACGCCTGATTTAACAGCAACTCCCTAAGGTACTTGCATTGCAGGCTATCCCGTGACATTTGATGCCATAACACTTCCCTCTGTAAACTTTTTGTACTTCGTTTTCAGCATTTTGAACTCTTCACAAGGAATCGTACCATCCATCTCAAACAGCAAATTCTTAACATCATTAACACTGCTTACATCGACGCTTTTCACCAATTATCCCCGTACATATGCCGTGTAGTGGAAGTCTACATCACTCCTAGAGCACAAAAGCAACTTGTGGAAGCACAAAGTTTCACTGGTGCATACACCGAAAACACCACTATGTCCGGGGTGCTTGAAATCGGGTGCCTGGCCCAGTACTTACTTGGGAGGCCTTCTTCTATGACATTGCCCAAGCCTCCGTTGCTGCTGTTGCCATGCGAAATTAATGGGATGTTGCTGACAATGCTGTGCTCATGCCCATCAAAACTGTCGTCCTTTTTTTGCTTGCACGGCGCACATCCAGTCAACGTAACTTTCTTTTCAATGGCAGCTTCTTGAAAAGGTACGCAGGGACATTAGGAAACAGTCGGAGTCGCGTCGGGTGTCAAAGAAGGGTGATCATAGAAAATTTACACTGTCTCGCCGTTGAGAACATGTTTGTAGCTGCAAGCTATAAATCTCTCGTTGAAGTGAGCCTCACAGACAATGTAGTTCTCCAGTGGCTTGTCAGCTCGCGGAATTGAACATTCCGAAGTCTGGCAGCATTCGTCTTCGTCGGGAACTGCAAAGAGGGAGGTTCTTTCCATTTTCTCTGGCTAATATGTATCCCATAGTGGCATCCAGGCACCAAACCATGTAAGAATTAAGATTGTTGAGATTTTGATCAGACTGCTCAAGAAAAAGGAGAATGAACACAGGAATCGCACTCGAACGCTTAAGGCACGTTAAACGCTAAAGTGGCCAGGCGGCCAATATGTATCCTATAGTGGCATCCAGGCACCAAACCATGTAAGAATTAAGATTGTTGAGATTTTGATCAGACTGCTCAAGAAAAAGGAGAATGAACACAGGAATCGCACTCGAACGCTTAAGGCACGTTAAACGCTAAAGCGGCCAGGCGGCCAATATGTATCCTATAGTGGCATCCAGGCACCAAACCATGTAAGAATTAAGATTGTTGAGATTTTGATCAGACTGCTCAAGAAAAAGGAGAATGAACACAGGAATCGCACTCGAACGCTTAAGGCACGTTAAACGCTAAAGTGGCCAGGCGGCCAAGCGGATTTTCAAAGCAGCGAGGCTGCGAGCACGCACGGCTGTTCAGACCGGCCGGGTTGTCTGGCTGCTCGTGCCTCTGGGGAGGCGGAACATCTCACAATTTCATGGACGTGACAGCAAAGCGCTGCATCCTGCACAATCTTCTTCCATAGCTCTTTCTTATAGTCTGCTTCCTTGTACCTTGGGCTACATTTGTCGTACAGGACTGGGTACTGCTTGATTGTGTCCAGCAGCAATTCCACAGAGAACACAACCGGTTCAGACATGCTGAACGCCATTTGCATTCTCTCGGCCAGACGTTTGCATTCGTTCACCAGTGCGTCTTCCATTTTGGGTTTTGATTGGTTGCGGCCATAGCGGCCAACTTTGCCGCGTGGAAAAAATCGGTCCGTGCGCACTCCGGCCAAGCGGCCGCGGACTTTCCACTTTGCGGGAAATCCGCGGCCGCTTGGCCGGATCCGCCTCTCCGCTTACTCGCTTCCGCCTTCAGCGCCTTTAATGTGAACATGCCTTTGGACGGGCGGGTAATCGTTCGCGGGTGTGCCCTCGCAGTCTGCCACGAAGAGGCAAAAGCCAGGCATGCAAAGCGCTGGTCGACGACAGCGGTAGAGAGTGGCTGCAACAACACTCGCTCAAATTTCACACGCTGGCATGCAGTAATGGATAACAATTTCCAGGTTCTCGCTAAAACTGAATTATAATCGTGTCCAGATGAGCCTCCAGGGTCTAGCTGGAAAAGAACAACATCTAGAAAAGAACAACGCATCCCAGGCATAGCCTCCTGGACGTATACTATGGAGGCAAGCGAGGCACAGGTCGTGATCAAAGTGAAACCACATGCGCTTGGCCCTTGCACGTGGAGGCAGAGGGCGTCTGCTCGAGGCATAGAGTTTCATACAGTAATTGCTAGAGGGAACTCTAGCGCTGCGATCGTTCAGCCACCGCGGGAATGATGGGTAGTACATGGATTTGGCTGATCTTCGTACTTGTGGATTCAGACGTTCTTGTGGCTTTGTTTATTACACTGCATTTGTCTTCATTGTCGTAAATTTCGGAGCAATGTATACTTTTTCGAGTGCAGGAGACGCTGCGAACACGCGCATTGCTAATTATTGCAGCGGTTCAGCCTGTTGAGGTGGCCAAATCGAGACGCACTAAGCATCTCAACGCACTGGCTTGCCCGCGAGAAATTCATAATGGCGTTCTGCGCTGCTTGTCAATGCATGCGTCCCTGGCGTAATGGTTCAATATCGGGTTTCTATGCTAGAGGTCCTGCATTTGAATTCTGCCATCAGACAAGTTTAATAATGTGTATTTAATCATTTACAGTGCAGTCCACTTATAACGATATCGAGAAAAACGAGAAATCCGATCGTTATAACCGATCATCGCTATATCTGGACTGCCGAAAAAAATTGCCGAAAATACCTGTGCAGTCCCGAAACCGTAACTGCCACTTGCGATTAAAAAATTGATGTTGTAGAAAGTAGGCGGTGAAAAATAAAACTTTTATTTATAGCTCTAAATAGCGTCTCAATCGTTAGGCACGCTGAAATAGATATCTGCACTTGCTTTCGCGGAAGTTTCGGATTCACAACCGCCGTGTACATCGCGTCCATCAGCTGCGCGAACACTGGCGGCTATAATTTAGCATGCTTAATTCAATGAGCGACTCGATCGACGACGTTGCACTTTGGTTGAACCTCGGGGTCGGTGTCAAAGACGGGTCATTGTCAATCTCGTCGTCACTGCTGCTACTGTTGTCGCCGCTGTCGCACAACACCGCCGCCCTGTCAGAGTTCTCTTCGCAGAACGAGGCAGCACTATCAGCACTTACAAACTGCTCCATCGAAGCACCGCCTTTGTGATCGTCAGTAGCGGCATCTTCCTAGAGTTCGGCAATGCCAGCGGCTTCCACCGTGTTGGTTTCACCCATGTTGGTTTCGCCCCGGTGCACAAAGCCCGCCTTTTCCGTTGATCGGCATGGACACTGCTTCTAGCTTTCATGATCGTGGCGCTCCTGGTTTTCACAATCGTCGATATCATCCACTGCGCGAGCTCGTACTTAGAGTCTTGCAAAATTTGCAGCTTCGTCTCGAGACTCGAGAGACGCAGCTTTGCGCTTTGTCGGCGCACCTCCCGCTGCTTCCGCGGTGCATTTCCGCGCTCGCTGAGAGAGGGAGAATGTAAAGGGAGCGTAGGCCGCGCAGCCGCCGCTTGCTTATCGCTTTCTCCCCCCTCTTGGAAAATCAGTTTCGTCTCAAGGGGCGCACCTGCCGCTGCTTCCGTTGAGAGAGTGCGCGGCAGGGAGCGCAGGCGCCCCTCGCCAGAGGAGGCGTTGCCTTCGCTTATCGCCTTTTTTCCGCCCTCTCCTCGCGCGACCGCCGGTGGCACGCGGGGGCGAAGCAGCTGGCGCCATCTTGTGCACGCTTTACCAACTTGCGATGCTCTCCGTGGCTTTCGCAATCGGCGCGCGGGTGGGATGCGCTGCGCGGTAATAGCGGCAGATACGAACTCGCGTAGGCAAACTTTTCGCCCCGTCTCGGTTGAAGGCAACGTAGGAACGCAATTTTCACGATTATTCTGCATGAAAAATACCGCCCAGAAGCAAAATTTCAATCGTTATATCCGATATGCGGTGAATGACATATCGTTATATATGTTTTTTTTTCTCATTGCCCTAATGCATAAGTTGATACTCTTAGCTCGACTCATCGTTATAACCAATATATCGTTATATGTGGTATCGTTATATGTGGACTGCACTGTATTACACCGCATTTTGTTGAAAATGAGGAGTTTACGAAGCCATTTGAAGCCAGGACAAAGTTTAAGCAAATCCATGCACTATACCCATCGTTCCCATGCTGGCTGAACTGCCCCGCTTGCAATTCCTAAAGACACTCGTGCCAGAATTCCCTCTAGTAATTATTGTATGAAACTCTATGGCTGGAGGCATCTCGGAGGCGCCGCCACATATCGTTGCATGAAAAGGTGGCCTCCCGTCGCACGCAGCACGCCCCAGCCGTTGCTGACACCTCCCTCTCTAGCCACCATAGTACAGCGAGCTAGAATATGGGTAGCATGCTCAGCGGCACCGTGCGAGTGTCACCGCCAATGTCACATCGAAGCGAAGGCACGTGGTGCCGCTACTCGCGACTGTATTGTATGTAGCCTTTGTGAATGCCACATTTTCGCAGGGTGCCTATAGCAGAGGAACCGTGGTTACGGCGTCATAACAGCATGGCAGACACACTGCAAAGTCAAAAAGCTTTCTGCATTTTTTTCAGGTTTATATTGAAGTCATACGTTAAATTATTTTTGTTTGATTTGTCCAAGCGCAGGGAGCGGCATTGGTGCTTGAGCTCAGTGTGTTGCACAGCGCGAAAGATCTGCGCTCACACGGGCGAGAAAATACACAGAGAACATATAGAAACAAAGCAGTAGGGTACCGGTTTAGTATATTTAGGTCTGTTAGGTTTACGTGTGGTGTACGTGCCAGCGCCCAAGCACTTCAGTGCGGTGCTGGTCAAGTGCATCGCACACACCTAGTGAACTCTTATAGAATACCCTCCTAGGTCGTGAGAAAGTGTGACAAAAAAAAAACATGCTTGCAGCGGTCACTGCCTCTGCACGCATGCCGCGGCTTGCAAGCGCCTTCCAACGTGTAGACTATACTTTTCAGAAGTATTTTATTATGATAGCATGAAAAATTTTATTGATAACTTACATGACATTTTAGTCAAAGCCATTGAAGTCGTCCTAGTCGCTAGCGACTAGGACAGGTTGGAGTTCCATTGGCACATCACTGTTGTCTTCCGACTCGCTGATATCCAACTCGCCAACATCACCATCAGTCACGAACAGGATCAACCCAGCCTTGTGACACCCTGCCACAATCGTTTTCTCATAAATTGAGTTCCATGCCTCTCTAAACCATTTGGACATATGTAAAGTACACACCACAAATGTTGTTCTTAATTTCAACAGCTGCTCAACCTTGAAGTTTGGCCCTCTCTCATTTCTCTGAGCTGCCTGCATTCATACCTTTTACGTAAAAATGTAGCCTTGCCATAATGTAAAATTTTACGACATCTCTTGTCAGTTTCTGAGTGCAAAGTACGCCCAGCTTCCCAGTGAAGCCTTGCTTTGACCATGTCTAGCATGTCAAGAATGCTGTCTACACACAGCTTGTTATAACTAAAACCCTCAGTAAAGAAGTCCTCCAGGTTTCGCACAAAGCCATAAAGCTGAGGAAATGAATACAAGAGCCCTCCTCTGCCACAGAATCTTGTGTAGCATGCAAGCTACGAGGCTCGTTCAAGTCAATCCGGAACTTTTTTTAAAAACAAATACAAGAAATTTCAAAGTGTGCAAAGTCGATTTATTTTTCCACATAACCTCCAGCTACAGTTATGCACTTATACCAGTGTTTAACTAACACCTGGAATGCTTCGGCTTATAAAGATTTATTATTACGATGGAACCATTGTAGGACACCATTCTTCACTTCATCATCAGTGTTGAAATGTTTTCCTCCAAGGAATTCCTTCAGGGGCCCAAACAGGTTGAAATAACTTGGTGCTAAGTCAGGACTAAAGGGGGGTGTGTGGTAATATCTCCCAGCCAAGTTCCTGGATTGTTTGGAATGTGCGTTGAGCGGTATGCGGTCGTGCGCTGTCTTGCAAAAAGACCACACCCTTTGTGATCAAACCCGGACGTTTCTTCCGTAACCTCTTGTGCACATCACGCAGAACACGGCAGTAATACTCACTGTTGATGGTGACAGCATGGGGTAAAAAATCAACGTGAATAATTTCCTATTAAAGACGATAGTCTTTCTTGGGGAACTTAAACGCTGAAAATTTGGTCTGTCTGTCTGTCTGTCTGTCTGTCTGTCTGTCACCCGATTCAGCCACCCGGCCAAAGTTGGACCACTTGCTTACCGCCCACACTACTTAAACTGGTACGGCTGTTCATACTTGTGAACGTTATCGATCACAAAGTAAATATTACGCATATCTGAGGCGCAACATCACTAGGTAAGTATTAGGAGGTGTGTTCCTTTAATAGAAAATACATAGATACGTAACTCTAAAGACCCTAGTTTCTTAAGCTGCGCTGAAAATGCCATGCTATGCGCGCCGACGAATGACGTTCCCCGACTGCGCGCCGACGAGCGCCCTCTGCCATGGAGAAGGAAACCTTCTGCACAAGCTCATGTTTCCCGATGTATTGCCAGATGGCGTCCATGTCTCACGCAGCGCCTCCTCAATTTTATCAATGCCAGCCAGATGCGGCCGATTCAACATAAAGGAAGCGCTGTCTGAGGCAGGGCAAAACATAAATGGCCGCTTGATGAAATAATGCGGTAAAATGAAATCTGTTCAAACAAACCTTCATGCCAGGATGGAAATGGTACGAGAACAGCATCACGGGTGGCCGCGGATCAGACCAGCACTCATGTAGTACGGCCGGCAGAAGATTTCGACGACATTTGCAGCGAAGCACGCAGATACGCGGCAATTTTTTTCCATAGAATGTAACCCACGGTTCAATGCAAAATTCTTGAAAGTTCTGAAGCGTCCTTAAAAGTTATTAAAGTTTTCTTTTTCCCTCTTGAACACAAGCTGCTGTACAGCGAATTCTTCCGTTACTACGTGCTTTCGAACTGTCGCACGGAAACTGAGCGCCTTGCCAGAGCAACATCAAGTTGCCTTCAATGAGAACCGTCATGGCAGTGTTTTTTATCCCAGAATACACTTGCCATCACTTTACCAGCAGACGCAACCGTTCGAAATTTCTTGGGAGGTGGTGATTCCATATGCTTCCACTGCATCGATGCTGTTTTGGATTCTGGGGTGAAATGGTGAACCCGTGTTTCGTCACATGTCATGGTGCGATTAAAAAAATCCTGGCCTTCCCTTTCGTAGTGTTCCTTCAGTTCTCTACAAACTTCAACTCTTCTGTGTCTATCAAAAGCAGACAACTGCTTTGGGACCCAGCGTGCACTCACTTTTTGGAACAACAAATGATCATGAATTATTGTGTTCACTGTTCCTAACGACAAATTACACACCCTTGCAATTTCACGATAGATTATGCGACGATTGTCCAGGATCAGCTGCTCCACGCTCTGAATGTTCTCAGGAATGACTACTGTGGGCTGTGATCCACCTCGACCAGGATTGTCAGTAATAATAATAATAATAATAATTTTTATTGGCACTTGAAAAAAAGAGAAAAGAAAGGGGAGGAGGGGTAGAGGAGTAAAGAGAAAGGGGGATCGCCCCGGGTGGTGTGCTAGGCGTGGCAGATAGGTACAGACCCGTACGCGGAGCGCCTGCCAGCCATCTTCCTAGTGTCGTACTCGGCGCCCGGGCGACACGTATTCCTTGAGAGGTGTATAGGCATGGTGTCGCCGTTGATCTTTCCCGGCGGGACGTTTCTCAGCCTTCCGAAGCGATTCGTCACAGGCGATCAGAATATCCTTCAAGCACGCTGCCCCGCTGGTCGCCGAACGTAACAGGGTGAACAGTGTCCGGGTGGCGCGGCGCTGGACACATATTGGTTAGGTGAACCTGAAAAGGGTTCCATACAGAAAAGCAGTACTCCAGTCGTGGCAGCACAATGGCAGTGTAAAGTGCATGGAAAGCATCCGGGCCGGAGGGTTTTGACGTGTGTACCATGAAACAGAGTGTGCGACGCGCTTTGGCCACTGTGTTGGAGACATGCAGTGAAAAATGGAGTTGGGGTGAACGTGACTACTAGAATTGCAGCTAAGGAAACATTACGCAGGACAGAGCCATCAGGCATATAAACGGGCGAGGTAGCTCTCTTGCTGTTGTGAAAACTGAGAACAACACTCTTAGTTTCGCTGATAGAGAGATCGTTGACTGATGCCCACTGGGAAACACGGGTGAGGTAGTCTTGCAGGTGGACACAGGAGTTATCAGACGATGAGACAGGAACCAAGATAGATGTGTCATCTGCATACTGCATTAGTAGAACGTCGTTCGACTGCGGCATGTCGTTAACATAGAGGGAAAAGAGAGTCGGAACTAGGACAGAACCCTGGGGGACCCCAGAGAGGGCAAGGTAGCACTCGGAGTGCGATCCGTGGTAATGGACCTATTAGCGTCCCACCACGAAGCGTGCTAACCAGAGGAGCAGTGTGCCTTGAAGAACAGCTTGAGCTGCTTTTGTCACCCGAATGGCATGGTCGAGTGTATCGAATGCGATGCTGAGATCCAATTGGATCAGGTCAGTTGGCGTGCCGCTATCCATGTTGGAACGGACGTAATGTGCGACCGTGGCTAGGGCTGTCTCACAACTGCGATTGGGACGGAATCCGTGCTGAGAGGAAGCAAGAATGCAGTTCTGCTCAAGGAATGCTATAATGGCGCGATTGACTAGATGCTCGAATGTCCTGCAAAGCATGGAGGTGATTGAGACTGGGTGATAGCTGGACATCTCACATGTGGGCTTCCCTCGGCCCTTGTGGACAGGGGTGACAAAGGATTCATTCCATTTCTGGGCAACAAAGGCGTTGTCCACAAAAGACTGAATCATGAGTAGGAGGGAGTGGGATACGTGCGGGTAGATGAGTTTCAGGAAGGAAGGAGCAACATAATCAGGGCCTGGATTTTGGGACGGCTTAATGAAACGCACGACCTCGTGCAGGTCATCATGTGAGAAGGAGATGGTACCGATGGAGGCTGCAGGAGTAGTGACTAGTTTCTACCTCTTGGGCGAGAAGAACAGGGTCAAGAGAAGTGGTAGAGCTATATGCAGATGAAAACTGCAAAGCAAATAACTGTGCTATCGATGAGGGTTCGGTTACAGGTACAGCGTTGTCCTTAAAGCAAGGTTTGTGGGAAGTGGACTGAAAGCGTTTAATATACGACCAAAAGAGCTTGGGGTCCTCCTTAGCCTTGAGAGCGATTTTTAGTGCGTAATCATCATGAGCCACTTGGATGGTAGCCTTCATTGAGTGCTGGAGATCCTTGGCTTTCTTTAGTGTTATAGGGCACTTGAGCCGAGCAGCACGCTTAAATTTAGGCTCGCTTGTGGCTGGCCATCTTAATAATATCTAGAGAAATTCAAGGTGGCCTTCGTCGATTAGCTTTCCTGGTGGATTGAGGCACACAGTCTGCTTGGATTGCTTGGATGAAGTCGCACCACAGATCGAAGTTCGTGGAACAGTCACTCTCAGTGCTTAAGCACCAGGGAGCAAGATGAGCTAGCTGAGCCATATGGGCCAGGTCTGTCCTCCCGAAATGCCACAACGTTCGTGCAAAGTGACCTTTGCGTGGTAGGGTCGTTGCATAAGAGACCTCAATGGCGGCATGGTCACTCCCTGTGAGACCTGGAAGGACCTCGCAGGAGGTGACCCAGCTGATGTTGCAGACAAAGACGAGATCTAGGAAGCTGGCCCGACCTTGCGATGAGTAAGAAGGATGCTGACAGACTTAATGTAGGTCAGCGGTGGTGACGGTATCAAGGAGAGAGTCATCGGCCGCATCACTGGAGAGAGGCTCGTCATGCTGCCACCAGTCAGTGTGAGCGTTGAAGTCGCCGATGAGCACTACATCGATGTATGGCTTAGTAGCTACTGTGGACAGTGCAGCGTCAAGCAGCCTGTAGGAGCGATCTCAGAGCTTGGGCGGGCAGTAGACGCATCCAACAAGAAGAGTCCCTCGGGGAAGGTGAAGCTCCAAGAAGATTGCCTCAAGGTTGTCATGCTCAAGGTCATGCCTATGGTGCACGGAAATCCCTACAGGGGTAGCAACGAGGACACCCCCACCTCGACCACGGCGATCCCTACGGAAGATGGTGTGGGAAGAGATATCCATGAGCTCACCGTCGAGCACTCCAGGGTCCAACCACGTCTTGGTGAGTAGGATAAGTGTGTTGGCTGGAAGGGCTGCTATTGTGGACTGCAGATCAACGAGTTTGTTTTTTACGCTCCGGCAGTTGGTGTACCACAGTTCCAATGCCATGCGGGGTCTTCTTGGGGGGCCTGGAGTCGTGCTTGGGGAGGATGTTGTAGTACAATGACTGTGTGAGTGTGGGAGCTGCGGCTGCAGATCAGTGAAGAGGGAGTCGCAGAACTGAGGCAAGGAGCAAACGAGGCACAGCCAAGGGTCATTGCAGGAACCCAGTTTGCGATACTGAGCCATAGATGGATGCACGCAGTGATGATGAAACCAGCCGTCACAGGAATTGCAGCATAGCGCAGCTTGATCGTCTCGCACTCGTTTAGTGCAGGATGCACAGGTGGGTTGTGGCGGGCCCAGGTTGGGCAAAACGTCACCGGCGAGGAGGAGGAATATGGCGAGGTAGTGGCGTTGGGCTGGCGTTGGGCAATGCGGGTGACTACAGTTGTAGGAGAGTTGCGCCAATGTGAAAAAGCCAATGGGGCGAGCAGGTAGCGATGGGGCAGCGGCGGAGTAGGCCTAGCATCACCTAAGCGACCACTAGGCTGACCGCTGGTCACTCTCGGAAACGGGACTCTGTAGAAATCTGTAGCAAGACGTCGGGAGCACTCATGAGGTCGGGGATGACTAAATCTTTGGTGACGGAGCTGTAAGAGCGCGAGAAAAAGTAAAAAGGGACGGACGCGCGGAAACACACATGCAGTAGCCATTGGCTTGGCTTGGCATCATACAGATACGGCCATCTTTGAAGCGCTTACACCATTCAAATGTCTTATTGCGACTGAGTGTCTCATCACCGTACTGAGCCTGAAGTCTTCTGTAAATTTCAGCAGGTTTTATGCCCTCGTTCACTAAAAACTTCATCACAAGACGCTGTTCCACATAGACGTTTGCACTGTTGTCCGCCATCTTGAATAGCAGCCTATCCAGAAGCATGGGAAATGAGCGCCGTTTACCAGTAATAGGCCACAGGTGCCAGTTTCTACTGCATACGAAACTTCCATCCTAGGCATCCATTTAAACCTGGAAAGAAAAAAAAAAGACCCGGATTGAGTTGGACGACCCACGTAGAAGTCTTCAAGTGGTTGCTGCATAGTGTTGCGATGCCGGATACTCGAACCTCGACTGGCGTTACTACTGGGTAGTGTGTCGTTGTCGGCAGGCCGCAGGTGTCCGGGAGACCATGGCGACTAGGCTGGGGCGAGACGATTACTAGTGCGAAACTTGCACTGTATATTCCATGGTAGCGAAGTAGGAAATAAAAGAATAGAATAATAAAAGATACGTTGCGGGGCTGCTTAAATAGGCCCGTAAAATCGTAGGTGGGATTTTGCTCACGCCAACGTCACATGACGTGTAACATGTCCGGTCGGTGATTGGTGACTGCGCCCTGTCTCCTAGGCAACGTTGCACGTGTTTGCTTCCACTTATGGCAACCTGTGGGTCCCTTTTGGTTCGTAGAAATAGGTCTCTCCTTGACTCGCACAGTTCGCGGAAGGCGGCCCCCCCCTCCTGTCACGCACAAAGGGGCCCGTAGTCACTGCAGGGCGCCAGCCAGACTGGCAACCACCCCAGACACCCATAGCAAATTTGGGATCCAACCTGCGTTTCGATTAGCCATGGTCTTTCGTTCATCCTATTTGCACGGGGTGTTGCATGCCAATCGTAACAATAGCAAGGATGTTCAAGCAACACTGGCCGTTTAACTTGAAAACACACTTTTGCACGACATATCCAACTAGTATGTAAAAAGTCAGCCGACAATCACTTTTTGCAATGTGCTGGGTATGGTCAGATGCTCCCGTGTTTTGCTGGCATCATACTTTGTATGATGCCAGCAAAAACGGCAGCAACATTTGTAGCAAAACACGGCCAGCAACATTTGTAGTTGGCTGTGGTGTCTCAGGACCTGATTCACTGAAGCATCTTCATTTACAAAGTCTAGCAGTGAAGCTCGGTTGCTTTCTTGGCAGTTACCTTGCGACACACACTACACAAGCCCATAAAAAGAGAGGCAGTTCACTATTATTTGAAACTGAGTCAGTGTAGGGTGTTCATTGCTCCCGGTTGATTGTCTAATGATGCCAAATACATTTTCTGAGGCGGTCTTCACTCAACCTGGATGTCATCAGGTACTTGTACCATTCATCAAGAAATGTCAGGAAGCCCTGCAAAATAGTCACTCATGGTGAGTTGGGCTGAAGAGCCTCTGCTGGAGAACGGGTTGTCATCACATCTATGAGGTCATGTGTGCACCTGCAACAGCCTACTTCCTTTCATGCCCCAGTAATCCCTCTGTTAGGTGGCATTAGCAGCGCAGCATTGAAGAGTGAAAGGCGGGGTGACACTTGCACAGGGAACCTTTCCTTGACAGACGGGGAAAGGTGAAAGGGTGTGGCTGGCATTGGCAGTGCTGGTCGGCGGGGAAGATCAATGCGGGGGGTGCTTGACCAATGGGAATGTTGTTGAAGGAGGTGGTGGGGACGGAAGCGTAGATGTTTCGCTGTTGGTGACCTTGAAGTGCAAATTATCTGGCTGGGCGTCTTTTCTTCTTCTTTTCATTGTGTTGCTAAGGCCATGGATATATACAGAGGAGAGGTTGCCCTTCATGCAGTTTATATTGCTTGCCGTGTCTTCAATGTGCCATGACTCAAGTAGCAGACTTTTTCGTGGGTTCGTCTCCGTTTGAAGAATTTCGGTTTCTTGGAAGCCAATTTTGTGGTCAGCATTTTCAGAATGTTCAGTGACGGCGCTATGTATTCAGTTGACTGTTCTGACATAATTTTCATGTTGTCTGATTCTCTCGTTAGGCTTTTGGTTTCCCCATTGTACGTCGCCGGATATTCGGCACAGCTGATTTTGTAGACGATGCCTTGAGCTTTTTATTTTGGTGGACGGTCTTTTGGCTTAGGAAGGGGGATATTCAAAGTGTTTATCGTTTCGTGCGCGACTTTGAGGCCTTCTTTTTCAATATCTGGCTGAGAGCTTCAGTGCTACCTTTGACGTATATACAAGAGGGACTCTCGTTTCTGGCATAGGGGGGGAAGCCAATGGTTGAATTTCCAGTATTTTGTTTCTTCTGTTTTGTTCTCTGGTGGTTTTACCAATGAAGTCCTTTGGGTAGCCATTCCTTCCAGGTTCGTTGGGAACCGTTCTCCTTTCTTTCTTTCTTTTGGTCTGATTCCGATGAGCCATGAGTTTCGGCTCTTTTTAATAAACAATTTACAACAGACGCCTTGCGGTTTGCCGGATGGTTGGATTCAAAGTGAAGGTAGCAGCCCGTGTGGGTTAGTTTGCGGTAGACTGAAAATTTTAGGATGCTGTCTGTTCGAGTCATTTGTACATCTAGGAATGGCAGCCATCCATTTTGTTCCTGCTGACACATGAACTGGATATCAGGGTCTGTGCAATTGAAGTGGTTCAGTAGGTTTTTGACTTGCAACATCTTAGCGGCATGCCACTGATAGGCTGTGACCTGACCTTTAGAGGGCCACAGATATTCTCCCTTGCTGAGCTTGTTTCTTTTCAATTCCCCAGGCAAGTCCTTTCTGTTTGTGCGGACCGTCCCTGCAGCTAGGATGCTCCCATTAGCGAGAGTTTCCATTAGTTGAGTGCAGGTAAAATAGTTGTTAAAGTTAGAAACTTATAACGAACAAGTCACATGCAAAAAAGTGATAATACTATACCTGCTGTTGGTACTATGGTGAGGCAGGTCCTGCTGAAATAGATTTCATCTCGTGTGGCAGCGTGACGTCTGAGATTTGCTGTGAAGTATTCTTCTGCATAGTCTCTCGAATGGATGGCAACAGAACACAAGTGAAGGGTGTCAACTTGAACCAATGTAATCTTGGCATCCTGCTCATTTTCTACGCGCTTCTTCTCAAGCAGTGCCCCTCCCTCACGTAAACCTTGCAGTGAAGAGCTGCGGTGGTGTGAATAAACATCACTATCTTTTCGGAAACGAGTTCTATCTTGGAATTCAAGATTAAAGTGGAATAAAAGAATAGTCACTGTGACTGGCAAGAACATGCATTGCCCAGAAATTCAATGGCATCTTTAAATTGTCAAGTCATTTGAATAGATGGCAGCCACATCAGCTTCAGGTAGTTCTCCACTCGCAGTGGAAGCCTGCTCTTCGGAGTGATTTTCAGATGTACCGTCACCTCGGTCACCACCGGGACCTTCATTGTGTAGCGGGCATGGTCCTCGCGTGTCATCACTGACACAGCTCTGTTTTGCCTTAGACATAGTTGATGTGCTGTTCGAGCTCTTCCTTCTTGGCAGCCTCTCCTTGGGCATCTATTTTTAAAAGATACTGTGGGGACCCCTTTAGACCCCCTTCTCCAGTTCACGCGTGACTTGGGCCATTCGCCCGTGCGATCGCTGGGGACACGCTGTTCCAGCCTCATTGTGGACAGCGTACATACCCCACGGTCGCTGGCGCCGGTGCGATGCGGAGCCTGCTGCTTTACGTGTGCGGCTCACATTACGTTGTGCGCCGCACGTACGAACAGTGCCTGAGGAGCGGGCCCCTCTCGCCCTCTCTTCGGTATTTCTCTCCCTCAGCATCCAAAGTGCGCAGGCGCCTTCGCCCGGCAGATTCACTTTCGGTGCTCTTGGCTGTCGGACGTGCGGACCCACTTGGTCCCGCGCCTCTCTGAGCAAGGCAACCCCTTTGTGTGGCGAACCTAGCTCGGGAGAACCTGTGTAGCGGAGCAGACTTCCCGGGAGCCCTCGCCCATAGCCTGTGACTGTCACCCTAGTGCCGTAACCCCTGTCTTGTACGCACATTTTGTACCTAACCTAACAGGGAATAAATTCCCATTCGTTTGTGCCACGGCTGGAGTCGTCTCGACGCCTTGCTAGTGAGTCAGCGAACCCGCTACGCTGCGTAGTGCGCTGCGTAGTGGAGACGAGCTACGTATCTGCTTAGACCTTAGCTAAACGGGACCACAGGTACGTTAGCCCGAAACCCCACATATCTGGCGCCCAACGTGGGGCCCGAACCCTCCTAAACACTCGGGCCGGCTTATAAGGGCGTCGACCGGAATCAATGGCAAACCTAACGTCTGACCTGTTTTATTTTCTCAGCCGAAAATATCGAAGTCAAGGCTCTCTCCAGGCGGGTCGGTGTCTCCGGATAACAGCGAAAGGGCAGAGCTGTGGAGGGGCACCAGCGCCGTCGCCTGCTGAACAGCTGCCGCGATGGTGGCCGCGAACGCAAGGCCCGAGGCCAGAGCACCAACAACGGAACACAACAGGGCCGGTTTGACGTCTGGATCCATCTTTTTTGGCACCTGTGCGACTGGATCTGTCCCCGACTCTCCGGCGGCTGGCTCCATCTTCTTCACATAAACCTTGTGCACCTTACTGGCATCATGGGCCCGGCACAGGCGCAGTACACCGCACACCTCGCAGTACACTGCTGAAGGGTCAGGTGCCATGACTGCTCCGCCCGATGGTTCGACCATGGCTGACACCGTGCAGCCACGGAAGACGTGCGGAATCTCTCGCTTGCTCATGCCGCTCTCCACCTTCCTTTGTTCTTTGCAGCGCCTCACCGACACGAAGCAAACTGGCACCTCAGAGCCTGATTGGAAGGCCCATGTAGCGACGTGGCGGCGTGAAGGCAAATGGGGAACCTGGCTGGGGAGATGAAGGTGTTGACAGCACCAGGGAGGACGTGGAGGCAGCAGAGGGGCTGGACCCGTGGCTGAGGCCACGGGTCTTGCCATGGCCTCAGGAGGCACTGCAATGGTAGTGGCCTCCTGGATGGCTTGTGAATGGAGGTGCTTGCGGTGCCGGCGCCCGTGAGACCTGGACGAGTCGGTCGACGTCCTGGAGGCTTGTTGGGATGGCTTCATCATAGGCGTCTTGGTAGCACAAGTCCTATAATATTAATACTCGACGTCCTGGAGGCTTGTTGGGATGGCTTCATCATAGGCGTCTTGGTAGCACAAGTCCTATAATATTAACACTTCAAAAGCTAAGTTCTCACTCCGATGATGATAGCAACACACCAACAGCCAATTTCACCGTTTGGCGGCAATGTTAGCACACAGAACACCAAGCTCACTCTGCATCCGTCAGCTTGCCAAATGACGCATCGCTCTGGCACATTCACCTTTGCAAGTGGCTGCCAGAGGGAAGGAGGAGGCTCACAGAAAAGGGGCGCAGGAGGCTTATGGAAGCCTCCTGCGCCCCTTCGGCCAGCACTGAAACGCTAACCGTGCCTTTCACGTCATTCGAGCGCCACCGGAGGATAAAGTTCCCCGGGCACGAGCAGCAAGGCATTGGCTAAGTCAGCTTTTGCAGCTCACACCGGCGGGCATGCGGATCGTTTTGAGTCACCGTGGCCCTCGGAAGAAGCTGTGCACTACGAAAAAGCGTCTTATTCGGCTAATGAGTGCTTTTTTTTCCGCTTTAACGTGTGCTTCCCCGCTATAGTCACGCCTTTTTGTTTGCCAGCGCAGCGGGGAATAAGATCCCACTACCTGCCAGCGAGAAGTCGCAACTAAGAGCGTTGTCGCAGGTTGTACCGGCGAGTACGCTGATTGAGATCCGCCGTCTTGCTCGGTTGCGCCTGCTGTGTCTCTTCCTTTTCCCAGTCGCTGCTTCTGGCAACGAAAGGTTTGACGTTCACTGGACCGCTGGATGGTCTACTGTTTGAGTCTACCAGCTTATACACAAGATGGTGACATTTTGGTCTCCACTCAGTATGGGCCCAACCACTTGGCTGAAAGAGAGGCCGAGATGCCCTTTGTTGCATTGCTCAGCACATGATTTCGTCTGAGGACGAGGTCACCTACTTAATAATGTACTTCTCTATGCGACCGGTCGTATTGTACCTTCTGTCCAGCGCGTGCTTTCGCCAGGTTAGTGCGGGCATGAAAAACGGCCTCGCTCATCTTAGCACCCACTTGCGCCATGTAATCCGAGAGTCCTGACAAAGCGGCGTTCGCCCCGCTGCCGGTTCGCAGAACGCAACCCTTTTGCGTGTGCTGCAGAGTGGGGACGAGCTATGTGTCTGCTTAGACCTTAGCTAGCCGGGACCGCGGGCACGTTAGCCCGAACCCCCGCAATATTCAGGCAGATTTGGTTCAAATAGTCGGAACTGCGTTAGGATCGAGAGCTGGCTTTCCACACTGAAGACTAGAAACTAGCCAGTCTTGCAGCCCCGTGCATAGCAGTTCTTCTGGCGTGTCCGTGTCATCTTTGGACACTCAGTCACACTCGCCAATCTCGCACATTATATATATGCATTACACGCAAGCACGCCCAGGATGGTCATAGCACCAACATGTGGAGCGGCAAAAGCTACGTTGACATCAGCCATCACAACACCTAGTGTGCTGCAGACAAAACACTCGCCATTGACACTCATGGCTTCAGCCATCTTCATTACAGCCGCAGTGCAGTGAGCACACTACCCTGTTCTAGCTCACTGTAACTATAGTACACTATACTGTAACCATTGCACTGCAACCAATTGCAAATGGCTGCTGCAACACAAAAAACGATGATGATGCTGAAGCTGTAGAGGTGCGGCCCTTTCTAACCCTTTGCGAGTTCACGTAAATTTCCTGCAAAAACAAGAAAATGCTTTGCCTTTTTGAACTTTTGAACGTTTTAGAAATAATATACAAGAAATTTAAGGTTGATAGCATTGATAGCTTATTAGAAAAAAGTGGGACGTATATGTTGCATCATCTCATGACGGCACCATCCTGAATTCACTTACGTGTCTATTTAGCGTGAAAGGCGCCGAAACATGTGGTACAGAGGGGAACCTTGCACACCCCACACGCAAACTTTGTGTGAGACTCATTTCTTGTGGTTGAGCGCCACCTGCACCTTCGCTTTGTGGCCACTTTTTCTGTAGGTTGTGGCTACTTGCCATGAACCCGATTTCCTCGAATACAACCATCTTCTGGCCATTCTTTCCCCCTTGCTTGTTCTTTCAGAATGGCCCATCACCAGTGTAGTGCCTGAATGTCTGTCCGTTGATGAGTTGGTGTCCCAGAACACCACGAAACCACATGTGAGGTCATTGTTGGCGCTGTACTGTATGAACGCATTGATGGCCAAAGCATCAAAGAGAAAAAATATCCGATACCAGGACTTCTTGGACTGCCTACCAGAAGTGTAGGCACTTTGCTTCTGGTCAAACTTATCGACTGCTCCCATCCACAGGTTGTAGTCTGCCGGTGCTTTTGGGCAGATGACAGCCACCAAAGAACCATTGGAAAGCTTCCGTGATATTTCCACAGTTTTCATTGGATTATGAAAATTCGACAGAAGGTGAACATCTTCAGTGTCATGTCACTGATAGGCTGTGACATGACCTTTGCAGTGTCACAGGTATTCTCCCTTGTTGAGCTTGTTGTTTCTTTTCAATTCCCCAGGCAAGTCCTTTCTGTTTGTGAGGACCGTCGCTGCAGCTAGGATGCTCCTCTCAGCGAGAGTTTCTATTTGTCGAGTGAAGGTGAAATAGTTGTCAAAGAACAACCGCGTTCCAGGCTGTAGGCTCTTTGACAGGTAAAGCACAAAAAGAAGTTTGAATTAAAGGAAGCTAATTTAATGGAGGACTTACCTGCAGGGGCGCATGTGCACTGAGCTAACACATGAGTGGGAAGTTCCAGAAGATTTATTCACACGTATTTAAACATTACAGGACACCTGTCACTAACTGAAGTAATCGATGATGCGTGCCTGCACACATTTTATCGGGCCATTTCATCGCTGGCGTCGGAATCCTGGCCGCTGAGGGCAGAAGGGTCCTCAGATGTAGCCTATTGAGGGCACGTAGCCTGAATGATCACTGCATCAGTTATGACACTGCAGGTCTCTACACTGCTGTCCATCTGCACATAATTCTAGAAAGTCATGCCGTCCAGGAGAACTCTGCTGATGCTTTCAGGTACGCAGTTATTGCCAGACAAAGTCTGCACCGCCTGCGCTTCATATCGCCACTAGGCATGAGTTCACCGAAACCACATTTCCAAAAACAATTGGCAATAGTCTCCCAACTTATTGGAGTTCCAGGCAGTGGCAAAAATTTGTGGAGATCGATGGCATATGCTTTCTCGCTGTTAAGGCATAGCATCCTTCCCACAGCATGTCGGCGTACAAGGTTATCAAATTTTGGATGACGCCCATGTCCATGGGCTGAAGCAGAGCCGTCGTGTTCTTAGGCAGGAAAACCAAGGGAATTGCATGTAGGCCTTCGACATCGCAGTGCGCCGTCTAGTTTTGGACGAAAAAATATATGTTCCATACTTTTGCGGTGAATTTTCTGTCTAGCGTGCATGGACCCAGTCTGAAAAAATATTCATGGTCGTTCATGACTTCTTGTTGGCAACGTAGTCAACGTGAAGGGTCTTCACACCTCGGAAGCAGTGAGGCTTAGCCGCTTTGCTGATTACGAGCAACCGGCAACGCTCCATGCCCGTTGCGTTTGAGCACACCATCACCGTTAGCCTTTCCTTGCTTTTCTTCTTGCCGGCACAATTGTCACCTTGAAAAGTGATCGTTTTGTAGAGGAGTTGTTTGTAATAGAGCACCGTCTAGTCCGCATTAAAGACGTCGTCCAGCGAGTAAGAGGCAAGGTGATCCTTCAACTCCCCAGAGTCTCTGAATGCGGCTGTGTCGGTGTCCGCCTTCTGGCTACAAACAGTCTTGAAAGTGAGGCCGTTCCTTGAAATGTGACAGCCATCCGTCTGATGCTTAGAATTTGTTAATAGCCAACTTGGTTGTGAACTCCCTCGTCTTGGCTGCAATTATCGGCCCACTGAGTGGGAGGTTCTGGCTATGAACCTGTTTAATCCACATGACGAGAGCGTCTTCAAGCAGGGGATGTACTGATGTCCTTAGCCTCTTCCTCGATAGTGGGATTTGCTGCTTTTCCTATCCAGCGATGATGGACTCCCTCTTCTTGATTTAAGGTGACAGTGTGCGCTTTGTGATGTCATATTTCTTGGTGATTTCTGTTTTGTGAGTGCTTTTCTGCTCCACCTATCGTTATCATTAAGTGTTATCATATCGTTATCATCCACCTAAGTTATCATTAAGTGAATATAAACCAAATTTGCTTTTATTATGCTCGGCATTATCCTCAGTGTTAACAGCCAGTGCGTAATCTGAGAAGTCCTGCAGGATCTGCTCCTAGGCATATTGCTCCGCCGTCCCTGATCTGAACTGGCAAGAATATGCATGTCACATAAAGATATGCGCCAGAGCACATGATATGTGCCACCCAAATAAAAAATACTCATTTTAACGTTCCCCACGTCTTGCTGCCTCCAATATCCACTCTGAAGATCAGCACAGTCCTTTATAGCATGTAGCATGACCTCATTGCAAACCGCCTGTTGGACGTGTCTTCAGTTGCACAAATTTCCAGAAATTTCTAGGCTTTTTAGAAAATTTTCGACTGAGCTAATGTAGTTATTGTGATCACGGCCGTACAGTTTCTTACCGAGATATCGGTACACCTTGAATTCAGCTTTCTATTTTCCAAATCCGCTCATTGCTATTTTGTGGGTGTGCTCTTTGCATTTCAGTGATTTGAAAAGCTCAGTCAAAAACCAAAATGGGTAGCCTAAAGGGCAGCTTCATTTTAGGGGAACGTACATATGCAATCCCTCCTGCAGAATGCCAGTGGAATGTTGAACTTGATAATTTGCATTATCTCACTTTAATGTAGGGGACTATAGAAAGAGAGAGAGAGAGATAAATGAGATGGGAAAGGCAGGGAGGTTAACAGGAAGGTAGATATCCAGTTTGCTACTTTAGAAAGATTGAGGTAAAAACTGACATAATCCCTTGCAGCGAAATATACCGTGGAGAGTATGACTCTCTTGGTGCATTTTCCTTGAAGCCTGGTCCGAGTGTTGTCAATGAAAGACAAGGGTGATACTTGTCAGCTCGAACCAGTTTTCTTTCATCATGGGAGACACGCACGCTTCCCATGTTCAACAAACAAATGTCCAATATGTTACCACGCGAGTTCAGCCCGTGGTCCAACTGTAAAGGGTTCTTGAAAGAAATAAAATCAAAGAGAGTGGATCCTTTATGGCTAATATACAGTTAAACCTGCTTATAACGAACCTCCATATAACGAATTCCTGGATATAACGAAGTTTTTCGATTCCCCGCCGTTACTCCATAGAAGCACATGTATTTGAGACCTCTACGTAACGAAGTGGCAGCGGGAGACCTCCTCGATATAACAAATTTTCCCCTCCGACCACCTAGAGATTTCGCCCTAAATTTTGTCATTTTTGCGCGAGCAGCAACCGCAAGCACCTTCTCCGCCGCGATGGAATGCGAAGCGAGTGCACGTGTGTGTGCGTGCGTGTGCGAGGCGGCCCTGCATCCCTTGACCCGGCGATCTTGCCGCCGCGGGCGTGACCTTTACCCCTCCCTTCATTCCAACCTGATCCTGCCGCTTGCTGCAGCTGGCCTAGCCCGCCAAGCCGGCACTCTCTCCTTTTCCAGCTGATGTTGCCGACGCGCTGGTACACGCTGTGGCACATCAGACTCGATGAGCGCTGTCAAACGCTGGCGGCGTGTGGCAACGCCGCTGGAGAAGCGAGCGAAGTGACCTTCGTGCTGTTGTCTATCGCTTCAACGCAAACTGAGCGCCGAGATGCCCGAGAACACACAGCACGCAGAAAGCTACAAGCCGCCGACGCACCTACACTGCTAGACTCTGCCCCAACGCAGATCGCTTTCAAGATACGGCCTGCGCGACCGCGCGCCGCCCCCGCTATCCCTCCCCCCTCGCTCCCTCGCCGGTGCCTCGAGCGCAACGGAAGGCGCGCTTCCTCCCTGCTTTTCTTGCGCGCGCGAGATTTAGACGCGGTCGTCGCAAGGAACTAGCAAGGAACCCTTTTTGGCTTTCGGTAATGTAGCCACTTTATCTTGTGCCAACGCATACTCTGCATCACTCCGAAGATGCAAGTCGTTGCATCCAGAGAGTCTTTATGCCCTGATATTGTAGGTGTGAGTATACTCCGTGGCTGTAATGTGCTTTGAGCATAAATTTCAACCTGCCGATGTACTGTAAATTTGACCTTGCTTCTCGAATTTCAAACGGCGACCAGCACATTTCGCCAGTTATGGTATCATTGGCTGGGAAAACATTTCCTCCCAGCAGCCATTGTCTTGGTTAGTTCTGGTTCTGGTTTAGGCATTCTATTGTTTGGCTCAAGTAGTTGTTGCTGAGATGTAGTTGTTGCTGGGACAGCAAGTCTTTTTCACAGTGTGCAACCCACTCAATAAGGGTTGTAAGACTGTCGGGATAAGGGCCATACTCGGCTGTTAAGGTGGTTAGATTTTTTTGTCGAGTCGGCTTGTGTCTCTCCGATATTTCAATTCCAAGGTATTTGTAAGTTGCTGTCTTTTGATAGAATTTTCTTGTGTGAATGTCACTCCGTCACAGTTTACGTAAGTTTAAGCCCATGCACTGCATTTCTTTTATATTGAACTCGAGGTAGTCTTCAGCTGCAACCCAGGAACTGATACTTAAGGTCTTGTAGGTTTGCTGCTGATTCCACCTACAGTACAATGTCATCAGCAAATGCCAAGCACGAGATTTTTTTGTGCATCTCTTGATGGTCTGTTGTTATGGTGGAAAGTCTCAGTCCAGGTCCCTCGCCATGTAGTGCTCTCCTCAGTAGATTGTTCATGTAGATATTGAATAGGGTTGGTGATAAAGAAAAGCCCTGTTTCAGTCTAGCTTTTAGGTTCACTTTTTTTAGATTTATGTCCATGGACTTTGTATACTGCTGTGCATTCTGCATAAAGTGCCAGTTCAGCAGATGTCACTACTGATAACTGCAATGTCTTATGGCACTCTGATTGACTACCGCCACTGTCAGTGGCCGTCGCGACCGCCAGCTGCTTTTGTGTCGCGCCACTACTGCGCGGTATCCACCTGCACACTGTGGTCTGCCACTGCTGATAACTGCGATAACTCCTCATGCTTCGCAACATTTTTTTTTCCATCTCTTGGCGAATTTGTCCAGTGTGCTGAATTTTCAAACACGGTTTGCCATTGTCATGATCACTGAAGTAGTCGCGGAGTAATGTTGTAGTCAATGCACGTCATCACCCCGTGCCCGCTGTTGTCTGCACTGGAAGCTACTGGAAGTTCCCATGCTCTAGTCAGAAGCCGGCCACCGAGACTGCGTGATTTGGTCTCTTGCTTTTAACTCTTGTCTTAAGCAGCACTGAAGGTTGTTTTTGGCAGGAAATCAAGCTAGAAAGGTGGCCTTTCATTCGAGACCAAGTAGGCCGTGTTGCAGGGTGTGGTTTTCAAATGGCGAATGATGAAAAATTGATCATTTTCGGTGCTTCCATGGGCAAAACTGAGCATTTCGATGGATAAATACACCGTTTTCTTTGCTCAATGATGCATCAATTAGAGTTGATGAAGCTTTTGCAGCACAGATTGTTAAAATGTTAATGTTAACCAGAAGGAGGCAGTTAGCTGTTGGCGCATCAGAAAGCTCATTTTGGACAATTACCTTTTTAAATGCTGCATGGAATTGCTTCGTGGTTGGGTTAACATTGTGGCCGCCATGGGTTCTGATAAGACCAAAGAAAAGCTCCAAGGTGGTTCCGACAAGTTCTGCATGTTGGAATATACCTTGCAACTTGCAAGAAAGGTTGAAAGGCCAAGCAGGCTTCGCATATGAATGACAAAACCTATAAATCTGGTTTCCTGGCTTGCCTCAATTACTCTGCCTCAGAGAACACATAACAATTTCTTTGAATAATTATGGACTACCAATATCTGAAAAAGTGAGATTTCTTGGTGGGGGTTACTCTTGACAAACACCTAAAATACCACTGCCATGTCAGTTCATTACTGCACAAAGTGTCATTTGGTATTCATGTTCTTATCGAAGCATGTGCATACTTTGCACCACATATTCTTACTTCGTTATATCATGCATATATAGGTAGACATTTAACATACTGTTTGTCTACATGGGGCAATACATATCCTACTCTCCTCAAGCCTTTAGAATGCCTTCAAAACCAAGCAATGAAGCTCGTGACATTTAGGCCGCTGCATTGCCATTCCCTGCCTATTTACGAACTTCTTCGCATTCTACCCCTTCGATACTTATTTCAATATAACTTTCACTTCTCATGTTTCGCTTCATTCATCTTGACATTCCTACAGATGTCCTTTCTTTGTGTTACATCATTAATTCATACAACAGTAGGTTTTCTTAACAGAATAACCTCCTTTTGCCCAAAATCACATCAAATTATGGAATGTTTACCCTCGGATTCGGTGGTATAGGTGTTTGGAATGCAATTCCTGCGGACATTAAGGTTACCTCTTCCTTTTATTCCTTGAAACGAAAATTAAACATAAAATTGTTAGAGGAGCTGCTCTGATTTTCTTTTTTCTGTGTTCTTTTTTTGGCAACTTTTCTTTTTTTTTTCGGCGGATGCATGTTTTCTAGTATTTTTGTAGGAATTTCTACTATGTATAACTTTATTCACTCTTATTGTTTATATTGATTTTAAACAAATACGTTCGTGTTGTATTGTTATAAATTCATGAGTTATACGTCTTGATAATCTGTCTTTATGCCTCTGTTAGCTTATAATGAAATAACCTTTCTTATGAGCGCATCTCTTTATTTTAATGTATTACCTTGTTATTTTGTATTTATTTAACATTCTGCAGTCTGTAATTGCTTGTTGAATGCATCCTGCTGCTGTTGTATGCAGCAGATTATGTTGTATGCATTGTGAAACAGGAGGTCCCCAAGACAGTTACACTTTGGGACCTCCTAGTGTACTGCTGAAGATGTATGCTTGTTTTCTCTTGCGCTACAAATAAATGTATACTTGGTAGGTACCGAGTTGTTGTTATAAACAGATTTTCTATTTTATTCACATTTATCCTTATTCATTGGCCCAACCCTGCTGATACATGCTTCTCGAATTAAGACATCAAAAGTGTTGTTTATGGTTTCGAGAAACTATTCCTTCAAAGCCTTCTAAAAGCAGCGCACTGCATGCTGCTAGTTCTGCTACTACATAAATGCTCAGTACTTGTGCAGCTAGCCTAACTTTCATGGGCTGCCGTTGCCATGCAATGTCTGCCTTGTGCAGCTTATTAACTAAGTGCAGGCCCTCTTTGTGCTGCAAGGTGTGCGGTTGCTCTGTGTGCTTTATTTCCACAGTTCCGCTATATTGATCAACAAAAGGACCCTCTATAAGCTATGGTTTTTACAAGTTTTAACGTATGGCTGGGGTCCAAGGAGGTGGCTGTGTGCGCGAAGGTTGTTTCTAAGTTATTTTGGTCACTGAGGCTGCAGCCAAGTTAATGCAGCATCGCAATCTTGGTAGGTGCTCCAACAATCACATGTGAGAGCTCCACTTGTGGCCCAATGTCGTGCATAAGTAGGAGGCATTGCCTGACAAGGCTTGCTTGTTGTTCTCCAACAGTTCCATCTACGAGAAAATTTGCTAGTGGCAGCTTCCACCTCCCGTTCATGTGCACTGCCATAACAACGAAAGCAGCTTTTGCTTGCAGCCATGGGTCATTATCAGCCCCAGTGCCAACGTCGGCAAAACCTTGAATGCTGCTTCTATTCCAGTACAGTTGGTGCCTGATGGACATTTCATCCACAATTACAGTGCTCACGGTCTAGCATTTGTTTCAGTGCACTTCATTTGCAGTGCATCAGAAGCCAGGCTTCCCATCAACAGTTTGATACCACTTCCTTATCGTTCTTGGGTCTGGCAGGCACATTGCAGAAACCTTTCTCACATAGGTGGAGGCACAGGGTGAATAGAAGTTCAGTGTGAGAGCAGAGCCCCCTTAATTCGGTTGTAAACTGCATTGGCGTGCTTGTCCCTGTGCACTGTGCATTTTATTTTCTTTAAAGCAGGCATTGGCAGCTCTAAAGTTACTCAGCCGCTAGCGCGGAGAGCATTCGCTCTCTCCTTATCATGAGCGAGAGCGTTCCAGACTCTATAAAAGACTCCCCCTCCAACGGACTTCAGCCTTCAGCTTTTGAGCAAGCTTGATTGTGCGCCCCTCTCTGTGCAGAGGCCTGTAGAGCTGACCACTCCATAATGATGTAAATTAGACGTCTTTGTTACTCATTACGTGGATTGCCTTTCGTCTCTGCCTGGGCCCCTTCATGCTCGTGTGCTCTTTTGCATAAAGTTTATTCTCTCTCCCTCCTCAATGTGTCTAGCACAGACTTCAACTCAGCTTTCTTTTTCTGCAATAGTCCTGACTGTTGCAATTTTTTATTGTCTTTCTTAATGTCGAGTGCAGTGAAGCAAAGTGTACTGCACTGTCCCTATGCCACAGTCGAGATGCGAGCCGACAGGTGGAAACACACTGTGGGATTAAAGTTGGATGAACAGGGGTGAAATATGCCTCATACAGGTTGGCTGACATTTTGATAGGTGGACCTATGTTTTCACAAGACTGCCTTCTCATCCTTGGCATGCGCACTCCGCCAACATGTCGGACATGGTGCCAGAATTCTTTTCTTAACAACCGTTCCTCAAGGAATTGCACATCATCATGAACCAACTCAGTTATCAGCTTGTACTTTCTTGGAGCATTTGCCTCGTTTTGCCTGCCATGCCTGACTGCGGCTGAAAACACCTTGTCATTATGCAGATAACAGGAGCACTTAATCAAGCTCACAGATGCATTATCAAGTTTGGATGACAAACACAATAAAGTGTCGAGTGCTATGACACAGCCAACCGTGTACACAAACTACTCGCAACTTTTCTTTTCAATGCACATAACGGTTTTTTCATCTATGTAAACTTTGGTGCACCATTGCTTAAGCTGTGCATAGCTAAGGTTCCCATGTTCTCCATTCATAAAGCCATCGCAGGTCTGCACCTTTACAGCTTCTCGCAGCTAGCACATAAAGGTAGCTGCACTTGCGCGTCGTGGTAGCTACAGCTGGCCGGTGTCCACTAGCAATCGCTTCATTGAAGAAGACGCTCAATTCTTTGGCCAAAATTGTTTCAAAAACAGGGAGTGGGGAAGCTTTGCACGTTTCTTACAATCTTTCAGACAGTTGCCTGAACATCACTGGATGGTTTTCCTTCCACTTTTAAGCTTAGAGAATTCTCTTTGTGGGGCAGCCTCGGCATTTCACTGTGGGGACTTCATCAGAGAGCAAAAATTGCTATCACCAGCAGATAGTACATGCCTGCGAACATGATCATTCAAAGTTCTGTTCACGCGAGTTCTATCTGTGGGAGGACATGTTTGGCTGATGGAGTGCTGCATATGTCAGGCTCATGTGAAACAATGTAATTGGGCTCAGCTTCGTAAGGCATATCTTCTATGTTCTTGCCATGGAGAAAGAATGTAATTCATGATTGAAGGAATGACAACACATGGAAAGGGACTACGGAACGGAAAGCAAAAACATGGCCTGAAAGTGTTCGAGGCTTGACAGCAGGCACAACAAACGGCAGCAAAGCACGAGAGAATCATCACAAACATCATCTTATATACAGACAAAACAAATAAACTATAGGCAGACGGCTTATACATGCAAATGCATTTAACTGTTTCGATGCTAATTGTTAGTAAGTTATTACAAGAAAAAAAAATGACTAAACTACCAAGTCACACTGCTAGTACTGAAATAATGGTACACAAAGTCGCACTGCATAGCACATTTTAGTTTATTTTTTTTATTCACAATTTCTTCAGTTTTCTAACAGAAAACCAATACGGTCAGGACTAAAGTGTACTACACAGTTTAAGTTATTTAGGGGCAATGCAAGACCTGTAAGAACTTCATACCCTCCCACAAAGACAGTCTGCGTGTGAAAGTATCATGCCGGCAGTCTACTAAATAATCTACGACGGACCTCAGCGTACGCGTGGCATTGTTATAGTGCTGTTCATTGCTGCCACATCAGATGTGTTTCTGATTAAAGTTACTGTGCCTTAAGACCACCTTCATCATCACTCGCTGCAAAGGAGCCCAGCGGAAATGATTTCAACCACCACCGCTCTACAGCCTTTTCTAGGTTGTGTAGAACATTGCTATAAAATGCTGGCTCCGCAAGCCCATTTTAGGATATGTTGTGTAACCGCGTTGTTGTTCTGGAAACACAGATGCTAAAGCAGTGCTCCTGCCAGAACCAAAGTACCCTTATGATGAAATCTAGTGGATTTCAACTTCCTGGTCTCTTGCTCTCTGAACATCTTTGCTTATCAGTGTGCGAGTGTACTGTGCAAGTCACCTTTGCGCGAAGGTGCTTAACTTCTTCAGTTGCTGTACAATTACAAAAATCACAAGTCCTAAGCAGCCTCAAGTTGTGCCATGCTTGCTTATGGCGGTGATTGGCCATTCCCAGAAGCCTGTGCTATGTTATATTTCTCAAAATATTCTTTTGGTGGCCTCGTTGGCGTGTCTGTCAAATTGACACTTGGCAGCTTCAAAGTGACTGGCTGATAGAGCATGCACCGTCTTACGCCAACGCCATTAACAGGCTGGTCACAGTCCTCCAGCGACTGTGAGAGCAGCAGCACGAAAGGCTTTCATTACGTGAAAAGTACATATCTGGACAGCCAGTGAAAATTCAAGCACTGTTATGATTGCAATGATTTCAGAGAAACTGAAACTGCTACAACATTGAAGTTGACTGAGGCGGGGTTCACTTTTGTGAATATTTCGAGGAGCTGGCCTACAATGTGCTGGTGCTTTGAAGCTACAAAATTACATGCAATAATTTGGCTATCACTACTTCCGTCCTGCACAACGAACGGCTGTGCCTGTAACTTATTGATCTTGTATGTGGCATCAAGCTGCAGAGCTTCAGGAAACAATTGAAAAACGGTAAACAAATGGTACATTTTAGAGTTTTAGCCTTGTTAAATGAGTCCATGAAGCATGTTTGTAGTAAATATGTATAACCTTTGTAAGCACGTTTGTTCACAGCGGTTATGTGTATTTGTCATCTATCATGACCTTAAAGCAGACTGACTTTTTTGTTTAGATATTGATGTATGTCAAGTGTGTATTTCATTCTTGCATAAATCGATTGAGGTGCAGGTGAGGTATTCGTATGCCCAGTTGTGTATACGTCACATGTATCATTACGTGAATGCGTGAGCTATGCCATTATTTGTCATAATTACTGTATCTTGTTTTTTGCACATTCTGTCAATTTGTTACCCATTTCTTTTTTTTTTTTTGCAGTACTATATTTGTTTTCAGCTTGCTGCCACTGTGTGCCATGTTTCTGGGACACTGACCCTGTCCAGCCTTCTCAGGCTAGCCCCAACCATAGGCAAGATGTTAAATAAAGATTGAGAGCAAGATTCCTCATCTCAGGAACTTGCACTAAAAGAATCTAGAGCCCCTGATTGTCATTAACTACTTGTGGAAATTTGCATTGAATTTCTCCTGGCACATTTGGATTTCCTCTTTGCATTCAGGACTCTATGGAAAAATTTCGTCTTTTCTGTTTAAGCAAAACTGGCATAATTTTGTTTGTTGCATGCTCTGTGCCTTGCCCCAGCGATTGATTTTGCAATATACATTATTTTTTTTTATATGTGAATTCACGATGCAGTTTGCATTTGCGGATGTCTATCTTGAAACATTTTATAGTAGAATTGTCGTGTTTATTATTGTGGCATGTTCTGCACTTATAGAGAGCGTTCATTCATCTTAGAGCTATTCATTATAAATCTTAGCATGAACTCCCAATTCATTGGAAATAAATAGCCCTGGTTGCCCTTGAACACTCGGGGGCGATGGGCACTCAGCAGATTCACTACCGCATTATCTTGAAACAGCTCTAATACTCCACTGCAGTTTCATACTACGATTGCTGGAAACAATGTCTAGTGCCAGTGAGTGCTTGTGGTACAGTCATTTGTCTAAATGTTACCCTTCTGGCCTCAGACACCGATTTTAAAAATTTTTGTACTGTTAACCTGTTTAAATGTAATTTGTCATGGCAGGTCTTCATTGGCAATAAGTAGTGTCATGTAGCTGCTCATGGTCACTAGTTGACAATTTTCAGAATAAGGCAAATGTCATAAATTTACCCATTGCAGTGTCCAGCCAGACATCTAGATTTAGTTGCACAATTCAACTCGTAATAAGGTCATGCCTATTCACAAAAACCTTTGAACTGCTTAACACTGCCAGAGTAGCTGAACTACAGCACCACGTTTTTAGTATGGAGCTCTAGCTCTACGAAGTAGCCTGCAGTGTTTACATGTTCACCCGTCCATGTTTTTTTTTTTTTTTTGACAGTTACTATTTTTCACCGGATTGTCACAAATCAATATGTTGCTTGGCATAAGTTGTTATTGTATCAAAAAATCTTGAACGTTGTTACGAATTGTTCACTGCTATTGATGTACTTTGAGTGTTACTTGTACTTCTGGGCACAAGTTTGTCTAATAAAGAGTTTAGTATGTGAACTCGCAGTTTTGGCACTGTCTGGTTCTACACCGTCGCTACACGACATCCAACTGCAAACATTACTGGCAGGAAAAAGCTCATGTTAGAATTGGCATGACTTGCGTATTAGGTCCCGACAGCATGCCAACAATGCGAGTGCCTTCATTACGTCAATTCCTTGTTATGCCACATGACAGTCACAATGCGGTGCAAAGAAATTGCCTGTCAGTCACGCATCACAGCTTCCAATAGCCATTTGTGCTTTCTTGGCAAACTCTGTGATCCACATCTCCGGATGGCAGACAGCACAGAGTCCACACACTGCGTGGGCTCTGGATGGTATGCACACTTTCAACCTTGTAGGCCATGGCTTTGCCTGGCCAATTCAGCAAAGAGCAAAGGGGTCACTGGATTGGTGGGTGCCAATCTTAGAGGCCATGCGATGCTGTTGAGCTCCCGCAGTTCTCGAATGCGGCGCCATGTGCAATGGCCCACACCAAGCAAGAGCCGGAAAAGGAGTAGGGGGGGGGGGGGGAGGGGGCTAGCTTTCCTGTGGCATCCTAACATTGACCGAGTAATTGATTACGTTTCGATTGAGACCAGTTGGTTGGGTTTTTGTTGTCTCCTTGTTCATCTGTTCAGTACAAAATCCAGTAACGCCCACAGAGTGTGCCTCCAGATCTGCCTCTTGCAGGTCCAGCAAGAGGCACCCACAGGTGGTTGACAGAGGCACAGCGCCTGAACTGAATGCACTTTATTTCTTTCTTTTTATAAAGAGCACAAGTGTCATCGGCTTCGTGAACTTGCCAACACAGCAGACAAGGCGACAGTGGAGACTATCTTAAATAACTGAAATACCAAGAGACGCCAAACACATTGCACAGCCCGGGAAGAGAACATCTGCAGGCTGCTCACATCTAGAAACAATTGCGCAGCAAGAAAGTGCTTACACTTGCAATACAGCAACACTTTCAGCCATTGGGTGCTCCATCGGTCGAAAGCGGTCCATCGGTCCACTGCAACGGCTCGAGTGGCACTGGCTAACACACACATAAATACCCAAGAATGTGGATGTTGGAAGAGCCGTCGCTGTAGCACGACTGGTAGTGCATCGCACACGTAATGTGAAGGTTGTGGGTTCGGCTCCCACCAGCGGCAAGTAGTTTTCTCGTCCAATTTCAATGCCCTTTCATTTATCCTTTCTACTCTTCACTTAGAACTACACATAACTTCCCCTATGCTTTCCTTGGCTTCATATGGCCGCCATTAACAAACATCAGACCTCTCAGTTCCCCCCTTTGTTCTCGTTAATTGGAAATTACTTCTTAATGTAAATCTGCATTCAAGCACCAAACTGTCTTTTTGGCATCACACAATTGAATTGACGGTACCCTGGTATCCACTTTGTCTAAGGATTGTCATTTTATATGATTTAATATTCTTGATACGCTGATGTATCAAAGAACTATAGTTGGCTCATCAGATTTCTCACTCTACTGGCATTGCAACATTCTGTATTAAAAAATAGCATCACAAACAAAAGGTTAATGATATCAATTTTAATAGAGTGGTGGCACGCAATACCTGTACTGTGCTTGTGCAAATGCTCAAATTCAATTTACTCTAAGTTACTGCGAGGGCTGTCATATTAGAAGCATGTAATACCACGTACATAAAAGTGAATTTTGTATCACGCAGACTGTTACTAGTGTTTGTGGAGTACTGCTTTGTGCGTTGCACAAAATTTACAACTCTACTGTTAAAATATACCTCCTCAGTTCTTTTCATTATAATAATCTTGAAATCTACTTTGTCATATAAGTTGCTAAAATGAGCTTAAACTGTGCAACCATGCTACCTGATACAAAATGTTAAAAATGGGCAGAAAAAAAGCAAAATTCTCATGGGAGCAAAATTCTCAAGGCCATTGACCTTAACAGTAACAGATAGCAACAAGTGCAAGTTAACTTTTGACTGGCGTCCTTAATTTCTTCGTACAGCGCTGATCCCACATATCTGTCATGGGTGCCCAGGTTTTTGTCGCTTTGTCATAACCTAAAAAGCATGTCGGCTTCAGTGGCAGAAATATGCTCAGCCTAACGATGGCTCTATTACATATGCCTGAGTAGCTGCAGCTGAAATTTAGATTTAAAACTAATACATTACTTCCAATTGTCAAGTCTACAGAATTGCTTTAAAAGTTCTACACCTAAGTTAACGGGACTTGGAAGAAAGTAAACATCTGGCAAGCACCGGCAACAATGCAATAAGTGGCAATGCTTTGCACCAAGCGTCTGCAAACTGATATTAATTTACGCCAGACAAAACCCACCGCAGTGGCTTAGCGGCTATGGTGTTACACTGCCAAGCACGAGGTCACGGGATCCCGCCGCATTTCGATGAGGGCAAAAGGCAAAAACGCTCGTGTCCCATGCATTGGGAACACGTTAAAGATCCCCAGTTGGTACAATTAATGCGGAGTGCCCCACTACGGCATGTCTCATAATCAAATCGCAGTTTGGCACGTGAAACCCCAGAATGCAAGTCATGCTAGGCGAATGATACCGGAAGCATCAAGAAGACATTGTGATTAGGAGAGTATCAGTACTAGACCGTTTTCCCAATTCGCAAATGTGCTTCTCTGCACTGCACATAAGCTCGACCAATGGTGGCTGTTGTTCAAATGAAGAAGTGCTAGCTGCACACGCTGGCACTTGTCTCGTGCACACGATTTCTTCACAAGACCTACATTTTACATGTCATAATACAAGCACACTGTGCTTGTACAATTGGGATCCTTTGTCTAGAGTGGCCAGCTGCGGACTGTGCCAGCGTCCATAGCTGCTAGGTTCCACAAATGTTTTCCCTATGGCCCATGGACCCAGCAGGCGGCATGAGCATGCGTGGTGTCATTGTTACGGCAGCCTGCATTTTTTTTTCGATATACGGCGGCCAACTCAGCCGATTGACCACTTTAGACAAGTGCAATTCAGACTACACACTGTTTGCAAAAGCGAGCACCCCACTGTTAGGTGGGCAAACTGCCCCGCAGGAAAGCTAGCTTTACAATTCTGAAAAGGATCTGTCACCCACCACCGAGTCTGCTAAATCACTAAATGTGAACAGCAGGACAGGTGGTTACTTCAAATACCACTGTAGTGTCCTAGCTTTGCAAGGTGTTGAGATTCAGCATGCTTTGTCATGAGCTTCACCGTTTTTCTCACAAGACCCCTTTTGGGTAAACTTATTTCCCCAAAGTGATGGTGCAATCACAAAGACCATGCCTAGTGCAAGAATGTTCACTTCACAGTACTATGGCGCCATCTGTCGAAACAGAGCCACAGGAAAACTGAATCGGAAAGAAGTTTTTCAGGACTCACTGCTACCAAATTCTAGAAATAGTTGCTAGGGCAAAGGCTGACATAAAAAAAATTGCCAGTTTTGGTCGAATGGCGAAGCGCCGACTACGAGAGCAAGGTTTATCATTGCACTTGAATTTAAAGGACGGTGTTCTCACTACACGCGGGTCTGACTCACGCGGATGCACCAAAATTTATGGCACCCTTAAAAGCTAACAGACTGTGTAGGGCCTGTATTGACATCCCACAGGTGCCACTACCTTGCCTGTAAAGAGCCATGCCAGTAAAACTGCAGTCACTTTCAGGTTCATGCACTGATATTGTATTGCACCTTGAATATTAATAGTTCAAGATGACTTAAGACAAAGGCATGCGCCGTGAATGTTATACACCATGACATCTGTTTGTGGGGTGCCATTCAAAATTCCGAGGAATAATTTAGTCAAGAACAGAAGACCTGATATTAGCAAATTTAGAGATTGAATACTAGCATTATATAACACACGTATGCAGCATGTATAAGCATATACATAACATACAGTTGAACCTTGTTATAACGAAGTTGAAGCCGAAATTACGTCGTTATATCTATTACTTCATTATACCAACTATTGCCATATACTGCAGTACATACATGCCCAATGGTATGCACAACTTTAAACATGCAAGGACGATGGCTCCACGGATCGCTACGCAGCAGCATATGCAATGCATATTCAATAAAATCACAATAGAGTCTGGCAAGTGCAACACGAGACTTTTTAGCGTCCTTACACTTCAATGCGATTATCTTTCGCTTACGCTTTTCCCTTGGCTCATTCATATTGTCATGAAACCCGCTGAAGTATACGGCCGACAGAGCTTGACACAGTGATCCGACGTTTTCTCGTGGCCACGCGGCTCCGCTGTGTGAGCCCACCGACTTAGCTTGGCTGGCTCATGCTTTTTTCACGCAATGTAGGAAGTCGCGCCTAGCTGCGTCAGCACAGCACATTGCGCCGCAGTGAGAGATAGAGAAGTGGAGGCACTGGTTTGCAGCACGCCACGCAGATGCATCATAATCAATATGTGGCACGGCGCAGCAAGGCGAGGCCTCGGAGATTGCGATCTCCGAGTGTGCCCCTAGCTTTGCCAGCTAGGTGCTGCAGCTAGAGACAGGCGTGACAAGAAAGAAGTGCTGCTTGTGCGCGGCAGTGAGAAAGGCCAGTATTACTCAATGGCATATTCAAAGCGGGAATTTTGAACTGCTGCAGCGAACGAGTGCAGAACCAGGCAGAAAGCAATATGCTCGGTGTGGATCGGTCGGCATCTTTGGTTTCGGAGACGAATCTAGTTCAATATATCCATTGACAGAATGATTTCACTTTGTTAAAACAAGGTTCAGAATGCATGGATATCTATGGGGATTTCAAGGAGAATTGCATTTACTTTGTTAAATCCTGTTTTGTTGTAACAAGGTTCAAGTGCACCTAAATATATGTGGAGCCCCAGGTGACGACGCCGCCAAAAAATCGCTTAGTGGCTCCATACAATTGCCATCGCAACAAAATTGGGCAACTCTAATAGCCTAGCTGTTTGCACCAGACCTTTGTGCAACACTCCAACTGGTGCACTTAATTGGAGTTTGCAGCGTGCTGCAAGGACAAGTTGTCGAATGGGCTGCACATCACGTGTCCTCCAATATGCATGCGGAACAACACAAAAGCTAAATACCAGCCTTGACAGCTATCACGCCAAAGCCCCAGGTTGCGGAGAAGTCCCGGGTCTTAAACTCGGCTAACTATACTGAACAACACCAGCGCCGGTGTTCTGCCTCTTCTTCCTTTGTGCTGTCACTGCCACTGGCAGATCGCTTGCGGATGGATTGGCAACAGCTCCCACAAGGTTTAGAAACCATATTTATCAAGAATACAGGGTGTCACAAGCTTTTACAGGCATCAACACATACTAACACATACATTACTGTCTTTCTCGCCCATTTTGTTGCACAATTGATCAACAAAAGTGCAAAGCTGTCTTTGGGTGCCATGACGCTATAGCAGCATCTACATAAGAACACTAGCCTTGATTACACTGCACTTAAAATGCTGCCGAAAAGTTTTTGCACCAGAAAAAGAAGAATTCTTCTGTTGGAGTCAGTCGGAAGTGTAAAAACAAGAATGGGAATGGCGACAGTGTGGGAAAAAACACTTGTCCCCACTTGCTTTGCACACCTGTCCGTCACAGTCAACACTTTCTCCGACTGCTACAGCTTGTACTGTACCCACTCTTCTCTTAAGTGACTTGCATTTGTGGAAATGGGATGGCAGCTTTTCAATCATAAGAAAGCCCAAGTGCCAGGTGTATTCTGTACATACTGCACAGACAAAAAATGCTTTTAAAGTACACGGGCCTTCAAGCTCTTCTAAAGCATGGCAGCGCAGCTGCTCTGACATGGCTTCACAAAGAACTAAGTATTAGCCCAATAGTGTGAACAGTCAAGCACAAACCTGCCTCTGGAGTCACACTGAGGCCGAAAGGCCTCTTAGCCAGCGTGATCCCCGATTTGTGGACAACATATACCTGGCAATCCAAAGTATGTTAAATGCTTTCTTACACTTGATACGTTTGCCTTATACAACACACATACGCTTTCTTGTCAGCACATAGTGTTTTCTTGTCAGTCACTTGGGGTAACCGATGCGACAGAGAAAAAGCCGTCATCGGCGCGCACGTACACTAATGTCAGTCAACAACTCGTCTTGGTCTCCGAGTAGGATGTCGTAGTGCACAAATCTTGCCAAGGTACGTCCGACAGCGGGTGAAAACCGACGACAGACACACATGTACACACACACACACCTACACATGCAGACAGCACTGGTCAGTTGTAATCTGCTTGGAGAGGGAGAAAAGAGAGACAGCGTCTGTAGTGCACATGTTTGTGATGCAGACGTCTGTTTTTGGCTGCCCTCTGCTTGTCATTCAGTCCTGTGGGAGGAGCACTCCTCCTCGTTGGTTCAGGCATGGACTGTGTCGCAGTCCAGCTCCATTAGCGACTCGTGGTACGGTGGAGGCTCCTCGGGCGTTAGCAGGGCGCAGGCCTCCTCTGCATCTGGAATGAGAAGACGGAGCCCTTTCGAGCGTCAGCGGCTGCACAAGGACATCACACACTGTGATGCAACATACAGAAACACTGTTCTACAGAGTACAAGAGGACTACGAATCTAACAAGGACAAGTACACCCCAAGATGAACAGTGCTCTTGTGCTTACGTAGATTAAAGGGCTGATGCTGCCAGCTTCCCACACACTGCCTCAAACTAAGCCTTCAAGGCCTTCAGTTTCCTCTTTTTTTTTTATAACCGCCTTTACACAAGTGGGAACACTGCAAAAGCAGGCACTCTTGGGTCATCTCAACAGTACATCGTGCCCAATTCATAGTAATTGTGCATCTTTGGGCGCCTCCAGCATTTTACAGACAAGCTGCAGAGCCACAAATCTGCCTTTGTGCTTTGACACTAGGCCTAAACTATGTGGGAAAATCTGCATCACAGCTACCAAAGCGATATTGTGTTTTTTCAACTTAGTCTAGTAATTAGCAGGTCAAACACAGCGCACTGGCATTTCTGATCTTTGGTACGAGCCAACTATAAAATAGTGAATATTTCGCTATGAACCATGAATTTTAAAGGGCCCCTCTCATGAGGCCCACCAGCAAATCTTGGTCATGCACTGGAAGATGTTACGTGTGCTTTCTGGGGCATTCTACCTTAAAGGCCAACCTCCATGCAGCGAACTTTCACGACGAATTTCACGTGACGAAAAATCCAGCACGAAGTGCCGTCGCAAATTCGCCACACCACACTCCATGCAACCAAGAGCCGGCGAAGGCTGCCGACCATGCGGTCGACGCAGCCCGCGAGGAGTCATTGTGGTCAGACGAGATGGGCTACGAAAACGACGTTGGCGAATAAAATCAGAAGGCAAAACAGCACCTAAATTAATGTTTTTACACGTAAAATAGGGCGCCTGACCTGAAAAGTGTGTACAATAAGTGCTTGCGGTTAGCCAGAATCTATTAAACTAACTTTTTCTTCCTTTTTTTTTGTGAATAGCGTGGCATGTCGGTATTTCGCCGATACTGATCCCTCGTATGTCACCCTGTGTTTGTTTAAGGATCTCTCCACTCGCGCACAGCTGAGTTTTTCTCCCGTCAGCTTCCGCCTTCGAGCCTGCCCTGCCATCGAGGAAACACTGAAAGCTATTAGACAGTTTTAGTATAGCGTATGCAACTAATAGCGTACGCTATAGTACAGTGTACGCGCTAAGCAGCACACGTTTATTAGAGTTTTAGTTGGCCTGCGAGATCTTCCGATCTCAAAGGCCTTATGCCATCGTCATGCCTATCTCTCGATTTCACCGATAGGCGACGCTGACATATCGAAGGTTTCTCTCGTTAGGCTTTGTTTCGTTTGAAACGAGAAGCGATCTCGAAAACTTCACAAATTTATTCGTAATACACTGTAATCGAAGCGGCCCGAGACTAAGCGAGAGCCGTTTACGCAGTCATTTGCTACGAACGAAGCGAATTCTACAAAAGCCACGCCAAATTCAATTCGAAGCGGGCAGTGGGGCCCGCCGCCATGTTTTACGTACGTGGCTTGCGAGAAGGCTCTTTTGTCGCTTAAAGTAGCGAGCCACCCATATGCCGCACCTACGCGATGCTTCAGCTCGCGTTTTTCTCGGATGTGCCAGTGAACTACGCCCTGCAAACTTCAATCAAACGTCTTTCAAAAACACGGCTGTACGCAAGGCATCATGTTGCGGGTATGCATGGGCAGAGCATCATCGGGAAGCGAAGCCTCTAACTAAATTTAGTACACAAAACAAGCAGTGACCACATATTACTAGCACATTGAAGCAGAACCAACAAGGAGGTGAAACAGCGCTGGAAAACAAGCGTTTGAAACGAAGGTAGGAAATATATCCGAACAGTAGCCAAGCATCAACAACCGAAACTCCTGTCTATGGGCGACCGACGGAAGTCAACCTCTGCGCTCTGGTCCGATTCGTCCACGCTCTCCGCCGCGCACGACGACTTCCGGCGGCGGCGGTTCACTGGGCGGCAAATATCTGGAGAGAGTGGATCGGCGGCGAAGTCATTTTTTTGACGTCGGGCGGCCATTGCCGAGCGGCCGCCGCCGAAAGTTCGTCGTTTTTTCGCTCCATGGAGGTTGGCCTTAAGTTTTTTTTTGTTTTTCAGATTGGTATGAGCAGGGATAGAAATAGTTGTGTTGCGAACCCATGATTTTCAGGAGGCAAGCTTCACTGCCAACATAGGTACCCTCTCCACTTGCCCTGCCTAGCCTCCGCAAGCGCAATTCCTTCCCAGAGTTCTCCCATACCAGAACCGGAGGAATGCATCACGTATACGTCATGGGTCTTGCCTCCATTCTTTCCTTTTGCATTCTTGCAGTGCGGCACACTTCTGGTGACGGCCTCGTTTTGCGCTGTACAGAATTTTGCGAGCTGTTCTTAAGAACACCTGCATTGTTGTCGGGTTGCTTTTGCACTACATTGAAATGGATCCCTCAGCGCACGCACATTTGGAGATAGTTTCGTTTTTTCCGTGCATGGCTGCACAGTGTGGGAACAAGGAGATAAAACGGACATACGTCCCTTTTCCTACGGCACAGAGTAAACCAAAGACACGCAGACATTCCGTATGTAGGTTTTATTATTTCTCTAAACTTTAAATCGTCTAGTGAAGCAACGCATCAACCAAATTACTGCTGTAGCCTTGAATAATTCTCAGTCACATGTCACGGTGCGCCGCATTTCAGCAATGCGAATTAATGTAGGTGCACTTGCGCAAGTGGGGCTCCCTCGAGGAGGGCGCGCGGAGTTTGGTTTCGAACTTCAGCTGTCTTTGCAGCACGCAGCGGTGTAATACTTGGCAGACACGATTATCAGCACACATTGTATACTATGCACTTGTCTGTTTAAAGTGACCAAACCTGATGAGGGGCCCTTTAAAGGTAGAGACAAGACTTGACAGAGAAACAAAAAGAATGAGCTTGGCGACACCTGCCACCACTAGTTATTTCAAAGGGAATGTGCATATCATTCATCCATCATCATCGATACCACCAGGAGGGGGTAAAAACGATAAATTAAATCGAGGAAGTGCCACCAGACATTCTAATGGCTTCTATCGCTTAGACTATGGCACCACACACAAGAAAAGTCTCATGAAGTGTTTGTGCGCAAGAGAACATCAAGATGCATGCGTGACAGGTGTCAACCTTCAGGACTTGCGTACTCTATGGGTTATCACAAAATTCATTCTGTCACATTTCGAGGTGTGGGAGTCACGACTAGACACACACTGCAAATAAGCAGTGTGCTTGCACAGTCACGCATACTAGTGCTGTGCAATGTGGATGAAAGGTGTTACACGTGTAGATGAAGATGGTCTTCTCACTTCTATATTGTTCCTTAACAGCAATGTACGTCTCAAAAATTATTCTGCGATAGAGAAAAACAACCCCTTGGCACATCAATGACAATGTGCCTCATTGTAAGGATCATGTGTCGATGCATGGTGTTAAGCCTAATGCCAATGATAGCAATAGCCTTTACAAATGTCACAATGCCTCCATGTACACACATACTTTTGAAGAGACTTTACAACAGAGTGTGAGAAGCAGGCTGGCCCTCAAAATTCATATCAGTCTGTACAACAAATACCACCCAGACAAGGCAATGTGTCCTGTCCAGAAATCAATGCAAAAAACCTGTAAAGAGAGAGAAGTAAGGGTAAGTAAGCAATGATGCTGCAGTTTGGAGAACATGACGTAAAGTGGTGTTGTGCGCAGTCCCACAAGATGGAGTGCTAAAAATGAACGGAACCATCAACACAACAGATCAGCTAATTAAAAATTCACCATTGCTTACTAATAAAGCATCTACAGCATTGAAATGTCACTGTTTCATCATACTTGGGCAATTTATTGCTCTATACACGCACACATAAAAAAACCATAACACACACAAACAATAACACACATGGTTAACTACTAAGATGTGTCAGAACTGGAGACCAGAGCAACACAAGTCATCGTGCAACAACTGTAGGCATTTTTATTCATCTACGAAATCTCTACCACTCCAAACTCCCTGGTCGGGGAAAGAGCAACATGGCTTCATGTAGTGATGTCACCGCACACACAAATGCCATTGGTAGATTCTCACCGGCTAACAGCAAAGCAGTGAACAGTAAACACCTGGCACAGATGTCTTTGGGTGAAATGGCTGCTTGCACATTGCAAACGGGGCAGTTTGAAAATAAGATAAAAGAATCACAGTAGAGCAAAGATAACAAAAACTACTCGCCAAAAAGAAGACTAAATGAAATCGCATTTTGAGCAGCAGTTAGAAGTGAACTGCACAGAGTAAGAATACAATGCAGACAGCGAGAAACTATTTAAGCGGAAAACTAATCTCTTGAAATAAGCTTTTGCAATAGAGCACTAATGCGAACTGGGCCCTTTTACGCGATTGCGCAGTAGTTTTTCTGGGTGACAATGCAATTAAAAACACTATGGCAAAAAAAAAAATGAAGAGAGCGCGAGGGAAAAGGGAGCACGGCACAATCACTCTGGTGTCATTCTAATCTAAAGGTGTTGTGGCCAGTTGCAACGCACACACAGTGACTGCAACAGCACGCAACCGTGGCCATCGAGCAGGAGCTCTACACGCCCACATTACACACATGCTCTGCAACGTCCTTTACTCGTCGCTTTACCGAAACTACCGACAAGTTCTATGCGCAAGTGCACCTCTCCGCCGCCTCGATGAAGCACATCAATATCAGTCCAATAAAAACCAACTTAAAAGCTCTCCTTTGCCGCCGAACGCACACAAAACCACGACTCTCTCGATGTCGCATAATCTCTCTAAGCTCTCGTAACGCCATGCATGCACAATGGCTGGGCAGTCCAAACGTCGGTGCAGCGACAACCTCTTTGGCAAAGTTTCCGTGCCCCTCAAGTGCACCGGATAGTTTTGGCCAGCCACCGCACAGCCGAGCTGATGGGCACGCGGAACAGTCCCTGGTGTTCCTTCACAAAGCGTTGCCATCCTGGTGCTGTAACCAGCTTGGCTGCGGTTGACGGGATCGAGTTGGCGGGCATCGGTGGAGGCCTAGGTCTCTAGAGGGGCGGCACATGCAATGCGCGTCGCAGCGGCTCCGTTCCTTGTCAGGAGCGCAGGCGGTGTGGCTGAAGGTGCATCGCAGGCCGCCGAAGATCTACAGGGTGAGAGGCAGAGAGAGAGAAGAGAGAGAGAGAAAGATGGGGAAATGGATACAGCATGCCTTCCGTCAGTGGGCCCAGCCAACTCTGCATGACCCCTTTGGACACCAACAATTGGAAGTTAAAAAGACGTCAAATAAATCGGAGTGCCAGATCTACATGTGACTCCGTCTCTCTTACTTGTGCTTCTTGAATTTCACGCTGAAGTGTCTACTTGATGGTGCAAGTAGTTTAAGACCCGTCGCCATCTTTGAATGCATTACTTGCCCTTATCATCCACAATGAATCGGAGGCACACAAAATCTGCAGTGACAGACCAGACAGAATGTATATTTTGCAGGAACAGAAAAGTGGCACGGTCTCTCGCCATAATAGCAAAACATGGCACATGTTTCACCCCAACGAAAGATGGTGCCACTATTTTGTTGCAGCAAAATTTCATACATTACGCATGTTAATTTCTTTTTCATGGAAGTAATAGTACAGTGGAATCTCGATGATACGAATCTCACGGGGTCATGAAAAAAATTCGTATTAGCCGAATTTCGTATCATCGAAACACAATTAAAACTAGCTAAATTAAAGAGTCGAGAGGTGAACTCACTCAGGTACACGTACGTAAAAAGCATTTACAGTATAGACCACTTATAACGTAACCGTTTATAGTAGTGCAGAACTGGCTACAACGCGGCCTTTTCCGACTCCCGTTTACCCTCCCATAGAACTCCATGTATACGCATACCGCTTACAGTGCAGCCGCGCGAGACGAAATTGCTGCTTCCGCGGGAAAATCTCGCCGACAAGGGCGGTAGCGAGCACGAGGTGTGCCCACCGATGGGAGAGGAGATCAACGACGGCGATGCAGAGGAGGAGCATGAGACGTGAAGCACGAGTCCAAGGGCGATAAAGTCGTCACCGCGCGCCGTATGTGAGAGTGAAAGCGCGCGGGGGACGCGCGCCTTCACGGACAGCGAACGCACAGCGGAGAGCAAACGCTACTTCCGTTGCGCTAAAGGCTGTGGGGGTATGGGAGGGAGGGCAACGCTGTGCTGCGGCGCCAAATGCATATCTTGCAACCTTGACACTGCGTCGTACTCCCTATTGGGCAACAGAAATAAGCATAATTTTCTTCTTCAATAAAATCACTACTACTATCTTGCAACCGAGCGCAAGGGTAACTGGCGATGCAATCTCCCCACGCGAAAGGAGCAAAGCAGGAAGGTAGCGCGGGAGGGAGGGAGAGGGGGGGGGGCGCCTGTGCCAGCTGTCGGTGTTGTCGCGCGCACCATATCTTGAAAGCGATCTCCACACGACTCTGACCTTTGTATGCGCTGTGCTTACGCCGCTCAGTTTCTGTTGAAGCGATAGACCGCACGAACCATCGCTTGCTGCAGCGGCCGCGCGTGGGGAAGCGCCGCTGCAGCGAGCGAAGAGACAAAAAAAATAAAGCACAAAAGCAACAAAAGTGCCACTGTTTCAAACTCCTCACGCCCAGTCGCCGCGTCCGCGCCTATGCACCAAAAGAGAAAGGGAAAACGCGCGTGACTGCGCGCTGTTCTCTTTCGCGGCCGTCGGTGGGGCAGCGTTTATTCGTATCAACAGACGCGGGTCGAAAATCTATTCGTAACAACCGTTCTCTAGCACATTGCAAAGTAATGGGGCTCGGCTGGGACCTCAGAAAAATTCGTATCATCCGGAAATTCGTATTAGCCGTGATCGTATCATCGAGATTCCACTGTACATTCAAATGAGGCATTAAACTGCATGCACCATAAAAAACCACCTCTGCACAAAATTTCAGAGCATGTAAGCCAGCAGTTTAGCCATCAGAGTCTTTTAAACCTGCGCTCCTGTTCACGTGACATTTGATATTTATTATGTTATGGACCACGAATGAGAATAACACATCCTTCATTTGTTTAATACAGAACTTATGCAATCATTACAAACCAACTAGCCTTAGGACCTCAACGTTTTCACTTACAAGTTTAGAGCTACGCTCCAAAAACACGCAATTCTGCATATATTTATTTTCAACATAGCATAGCACTAAGGGGTTACAACAGGACAGGGCAGGAGAGGGGGATACAAATGCAATGTACAACATTAAAGAAGAATGTCAACGGTTCACAGCACTGACATGTGGTTTTCAAATTGAAGAAACTGGAAGTATATGCGCAGCTGTAGAAAGAAAAGTGACCTCCTTCCGGTCATTTTTTGCCCGTCAGTGTGGCATCAAGCAAAAAAAGAAACTGATATCAGTGAGAAACCTAGAAGTGCTCGGCTGGTCATCATTGTCAGCTGGGGCTGCTAGCCATTGTTTAACAATGCAGCCATCGTTTTCCAGCATAGTAATTAAGTTATGCAAGAGGCTATGATAGAATACATCTTCAAGAACTCTGACAATTGTGCTATCCGCACTTTGGTCATTTTTTGTATGGTTTTCTGTGCATACGGGACTTGACAGAGGGTTTTTTTTTTTTTCAAGTTATTTATTTGTGTGGTTGTAATAAACTCAGCTGCAAGTAGTGTCATTATCCATCCTCTTCCCTTGTGTTCTGCTTGATACCCAAGAAACCACAATAGTGGTGTATTTGACAACAATGTAATTTTATAGACTTTGAACATCCTCATTTATGCAGCAACAACAAATCATTGAGTAGTATGTGAATTGACAAAGCCTGAGGGTTAGTGCGGAAAGCCGATTTCCCATTGCCTAGCAAAAAAACAACCGTGTCTTGAAACCCTTCAAGAGTATGTTTATTCTAGGGCAAGTAGCTGCAGGTTGCCTGACTGATGATAACGGGAAAATCCCTAGATTAATAAAAATATGGCAGGCGCTCAGAAGTCACAAGTGGCGGCTCATCAATATGCTTGAAAAGGAAAATGTACAATCATTGCATTCTAGCGGAACTAACATATGGGGCAGAAATTTGGAGGTTAACAAACAACACTGAGGGGAAGCGATGACCACACATTGAGTGGCAACGAAAAATTATAGGTGTAACATTGAATGAAAATGCACTCCGTACAGATGGTAAGCCAGCGAAGCTAAAATGAGCCCCCAAACGTGATTTCTTTCTTTTTCTTTCGTTCATTCTTTCTTGTCCCTGGCTCATACCCGCATACCCAATGCAGGTATGCACCACACATGATTTTATTATTGTTTATCGTGACGTAACTGACGAGCACGTGATGTTGACCTATCAGTCATGCTAGTCATACATTCGTCCCCTTCCATGGTAATTTTGGTATATACCAAGTGAACGAGATGCGAGTTTTCGATAGGTTTATTCCCACCGGAGGGTTTCTGTGGTCGGACCACGAGTGTTTCAGCCTAGGCATATACATTTGCTGTAAAAAGTAAGCTAAAAGACAGCCCTGCTTCATTTGGCCGTACTTGCCCTTATTTACCTGGCAGCACAAAAATTGGAATACAAGTAGAACACACACGATTGCTACACTTACAAGTGAATTATTAGCTAAAATATCACCAACCTATAATAACTTGCCCAATTTTAATATGCCCCGTATGTAATGCGCACCTAGTTTCTATGAGGTAAAAGTAGAAAAATAATATAATAATCACATCACAGCTCCTTAAAAATGTAGAAATCCAATACATGCCCAATTCTTTAATGTTAAAGAAAAATCTAGCGCACCTCCCATTCGGGCAATCGGGAAAAGGTGAAACCAGCAAAGTCTACCTTCTCAGAACGGCAATTTATTTGCACTTTCTTTAACAAGAATAGTAAACTGAGCATGTTGGTTGATTTGAAGGGTAGCTCTAGCGCTACCTTTAAAATCATCAATTACACTTTCTTCACTATTGCACACCCTTAAACTGCACTTTACCGCTGTCTACTGCATACATCATGTCTTCTGTATGGTTAATTGCATGTTATTTTGCATTTACCGAATGACTCGGCAACAATCACAAACACGATGGTGTCCTCTGCCTGGATTAACTACTTTGCTAGTCAGTCCCATGACAAAGTAAATAGTCCCGTGAAGCGAAACGAACTATATTTTGAATGAGCTTTTGCAATCAATACCTAGAAGCTGCACGTGGTGCTAGTTATCCATGCGCAGTAACTCTTTCTGTCACCATCTTGAGATGACAATAGTGACGACACTGGCTCTGGCAGCCACGATCACTGCAAGCACTGCTTTTATATTTGATTTCAACAAGCAGGCCACATTCAAACCAATTTGCTGAACTTAAGATGTATGAAGAATCGGTTGCCGACTACAACTGATTGGAAAAGTTTGGTTAACAGAAAACCAATAAAGCACCTTGTAATATATTTGCAATCTAAGCAAACATAACTTTCAGGCATGTTCGACGATATTTTCTCAATGAAAACAGGCCACTGCATGTGGAGGTCACGGTGCAGGCAGTGAAAAAAAAGAAAAAAAAAAACGAAGTTCAGAGCTCGATAGGCAGAGTTAACCAATGAAGACCATAGATTTATATCTATGTAACCCCACCTGCATGGTATTTTTGACCAAAGTATATCCTAAATAAAATTGGCTCTAGAGGAGACGAAAAATAATACAACAATAAAAAGACTATAAAATTGGGAAGAAAAAGATTAATAGGAACGGTTCTATGATAACTCGAGATGCGAGTAAGCAAAGGTGCGAGTCGACTCACTGCAGCAGCTTCCCCCCAATAGTCGGCCACCTGTCTTACATGAAAACGCCAGCGCGCATTCAGTTTTCTATTTCGGTACCACCAAATTTCCCTCGGACTCCGCGTCAGAATACATTATTACAGATTCGCAGGCGGCTTATAGAAACTATATGCGTGGTAGAATCACACCGCTGGCATGCAAAATTCTTAGTCAAGCTAATAAGACTCGCGCTGCACCGAAGCAGCTGATATGGGTACCAGGTCACGAGGGGGTTGAGGGAAACGAGCGTGCACATGCTTCAGCCCGAGCTTTTCTTCCCCAGGATCCTTCTACGTCCTCCTTTGCTGACTTTGTCTCCCCCTCTCCGTTAACAACATACTCAGAGATACTACAGCATCTGCACCTTGAGAGGCAGAAAATGCCAGGGCCTGCTAAGGGTCTTAATAAATCAGAAGAGTTTCACCTCTGTCGGCTACAAACTATGTCATTTAATAATCCATCTAGGCTTCATGCCATAGAGCCCGAGTCTTTTTCGGCGCAGTGCAAAATTTTTTTAGCGCCTTCGGATAGTACATTTCCCCGGTTAGTAGGTTTTTTTTTCCCAGTTTATATCCAGATCATATGAACGATGTTCTAATACCTCGTCTACTCAAGTGTGTGTCACTTTGGTTTGTATTGCCACCTAAAAACTAGACGCACTAAAACATGAGGATGCTGCTCCCATATTAAAACACTAACCGAACCCATCTACCTTGCACGCAAGACAGGGAGTGGCTTTGAGGCTATGTAGTAATTTGGGGGAAAAAAAAAAACGAAGGCCTAGCCTTATATTTGAATGGTGACCACACTGGAGATCAAATGCTGCAGGCAAACGCGGAAGGTGTTAATAAGGGAGAAAGAAGGAGGAGAGGTATTGCAAACTCACCGCACATATGTCACTGACCTAGAAGTGCGAAAACACAAAGCAAGCATTAGGAGAGGCGCAAGACATGCAGGCGTTAATGCGTGCAGGCACTGCAGACAAAGGTGTAACAATGCTACATACAGGCTTGTAATACAACCAAGCAAGCAAATAAAAGAGCAGTCGTGAGTAGCTGCACAGAAGCAATGCACGAAGCAGTTCACATTTTCAGACACACCACACGACATTGCACAAGGCCAGAAGGGGCAAAAGATATCGACCGACAGTACGAGTAGCAAGTACAGCAACAGTACAAGGGCCCATTCACACTTGCGACTAGGCGAGGTCGCGCAACCGATTACGACTGGCGACCAGACAGCTGTTACTCAAGACGAACGATGTTCACACTGACAAATGCGACCAACAAGTTGCTAAACCGAAATGTCTCGCGATATGGCGTGCACGTCTGCTTGAAATGTCATCGCCGCGTAAAATAAGCGTCAGTGTATACGGACGTCCTGTTCCTTCGCATCTGATTGGTTCAGCTGTTCTGCGACTGCGGTGGCGCGACTGAAAGATCGAGCAGTGAGCGACTGGCCCAAAACAGTCGCATTTTAAGAAAAGCGACCATTTGCGACTACTTGCGACTGGTGGCTTTGGTCGCGCGACCTCGCCTAGTCGCAAGTGTGAATGGGCCCTAACTCACTTATAGTAGTTGGTGGCATTGTAACAGGGCTCAAATTAGGGCAAGCTGGTTAATAATGCAGAACAAGTTTTTGCACTGACAGACAAGGAAAGAAGATGTCTACCAGCGCAACCTTATTCAACCATAATGAACACCTGCATTCCCTGTTGTGCCTTACTGTCAATTGATCTGCTTGGGCTACAACAGTCTTCAATTACAGTCACGGACTGATAATTCGGACATGCTTAATTATTCAGACAGCTTTATGGCACCACCATTGGCCCCACAGTGAAGTGCAGTAGACTTCCGTTAATTCTACTCTGGTTAATTCGATCCTGACTGTAGGTCCTGGCCGGCGCCCGTGCATTTCTATGGGCCCAAACTTTGTTTTGATCAACAGAGCTTAGTGCACAGTGGTGCGTTAAACACACATTAAAATCACCCATTGAAAATGTCTATTTTTGGCCTGCCCTGCGAAAATTTTAAAGCAATAATGGTGGCTCACAATGTCAGATAACGGTATTTACCCAATTCTAACACGCATCTTTTTTTTTCCCCATTCAAAAAATGTCATCCACTATTAGCACACTTTCTTCCCAAAATGATGATTTAGAAAATCGCTCCCGTCGGAACAACCTTATTCTTTATGGTCTAACAGAATCTGAGCATGACACTAATGAATCGCTGCAATTGCAAGTTCGAGCATTTTTTACTGACGCACTCAAGCTTGATTTTCCCCAAATTGAGCGATTACATAGGCTTGGTAGACTTAGAGGTGGGAGACCTCGCCCCGTCATTATGAAACTGCTGGATTTTCGTGAAAAGATTAGTGCTCTAAAGAATGGATATAAACTAAAAGGCTCTCAGTGGCGCATATCCGAAGATTTTTCTTCGAACATACGCTCCATCCGTAAAAAACTATGGGACGCTACAGCACCATTCCGTAACAATGGTTCAGTGGTACACCTCAGGTACGACCATGCGTTTGTTGATAATCAGCTCTACAATTGGGACGTTGTTTCCAACTCGCTTGTGAAAGCTCGTGATGGTGCCACTCACCATCATTTACCGCGCTCCCAAGTGAACAATCCTTGACTTAACAATGTCATGCATGATAAACTCTGTATAATAAATCTTAACGCAAGAAGCCTATCTAACAAATATTCAAGCTTTTCCTCTTTGGTGGCATCACATTCCCCGCATGTTATCGGCGTCACTGAGACCTGGTTACATAGCGACATATATGACTGCGAGGTAACCCCCCCAGGATATAACGTCTTAAGAGTAGACAGAAAAGAGGGCAGAGGTGGAGGCGTTGCTCTGTTTTTGCGCTCTGACCTACAGTATTCTGTACTACAATCCCCACCTGAAATCGAGACGATTTGGTGTAAGGTGCACATTAATAAAACGAATGTAATCATTGGTGTGTTTTATCGACCTCCCAAATATACCCCGAATGAAATAACGATCCTTAACGCGTTCATCCAAGAGCGCGGTTTTGGCTCTTCAAATTTAATCTGCATGGGGACTTTATAGTACCTACCATTTCGTGGGCTTCATTATCGGTAACAGGTGATAACACCAATCTTTCTAGAGAGTTGCTTGAATTTTCACTATCCCTTGGATTGAAACAAATTGTATCTGATCCTACTAGAGAGTCCAATATACTAGATTTGATTTTCTTAAATGCACCGCTCATTACAAGTGGTTTTGAGTGTGAGATTACTGACGGTATTTCCGATCACAAAGCTGTTATTGCTACTATTAATCTTTCAGTTTCAAGGCACCACTATGAATATACCAGTTTTTATGATTACAATCATGCAAATGATACATCCATACTTGATACATTAAGCAATTCATTTGATAGATTCTCCCGGATATGCACTTCCAGTGATATCAATGCTATAGTATCCCATTTTGAAACCATTGTTAAAACTTGAATAGAGCGCTATGTGCCATTAAAAACGAAAAAGAAAAACATCAACCTTCCTTGGATAACACGGGAAATACTTCATTTGAAGCGTCGAATAGCCAGAGCACGTCGGAAGCGCCATATGAATGCCGAAACAAATGACCAGTTTCGCCTTATGAAGGAAGAACTTCACCAAAAAATTCATGCAGCTAAAAACTTCTATTATCAGTTCACTCTACCTAATTTGGTTAAAAATAACCCAAGAAAATTTTGGAGTTCGATTTCGCCTATGAAAAATACCACCCAGACATTTTATTAGATGATTCAGAAATAAGTGATCCTGGTGCTATTGCTAAAGCATTCAATGACTATTTTCAATCAGTATTTACACAGGACAATGGTGAAATTCCTCCTTGCTCCACGTCAACTAACATATCCTGTGCAATTACCAATGTTAAAATATCTAAGCAAGGAGTCCTGAACCTTATTTTAAATCTTGACACCAAAAAAGGCTGCAGTCCGGACAATGTCAACAATGTGTTCCTTCATCGTTATGCGCTTTGGACATGTCAGTACCTAACATTAATTTTTGAAAAATCAGTGTCTACTTGTACAGTTCCTTGTTCATGGAAACGGGCTAGAGTCATTCCATTGTTCAAATCAGGGCAGAAACAATCCTTTCTAAATTACAGACCCATTTCTTTAACTTCTCATACATGCAAACTCCTCGAACACATAATTTATAAACACATTATCACTTTTCTCGATTCTAATAACATTTTGTGCAGCGCTCAGCATGGATTTCGTAGTGGTTTTAGCACAATCACTCAATTAACTGAATTTACTCATGACATCGCTTTTGCTCTTGATTTAGGTCATCAAGTAGATGCGCTCTTCATTGATTTCTCCAAAGCATTTGATACTGTACCACATCATAAACTTTTACATAAACTAAGCCTTATCCTTAATAACCCTCTTCTTGTTGACTGGATCCGTAGTTTTCTTTATAATCGTTCACAGTATGTTTCCTTTAATTTATCAAACTCCCCTGACGCATCAGTATCTTCCGGAGTACCCCAAGGTTCTATTTTAGGGCCTTTGCTTTTTTTGCTTTACATTAACGACATTCCAAACTCTGTTTCGGTAAAAATTCGGCTTTACGCAGACGACTGCGTTCTTTACGTCATTTCTACACCTAATGATCATAACACTCTGAATCAATCTTTTATAAACTTTTGTGAATGGTGTGTACGCTGGCAAATGAACATCAACTTTAAAAAAACAGTCGTCATGTCCTTTCACAAGCATGCTAATTGCTCATTTTTAATTACTCCTATAAATCCACTTTTGTGCCGCGCGCATATGAATATAAGTATTTAGGCCTCCTTTTCACTCCAAGGTTATCCTGGTCAGATCATATTTTAACAACTTGCAACAAAGCATTGAAAAAACTTGGTTACCTGACCCGAACCCTACGTGTTGCCCCGAAAGAAACTAAACTCCTTACATACAAATCACTTGTAAGACCTATTCTTGAATATGCGGCTACCATATGGAACCCTTACAAAATTTCGGACAATCAGAAAATTGAATCTGTTCAGAAAAAGGCGGTTCGTTTCATATACCGCCGCTACGACAGAATGTTTTCACCCTCATCTCATCTGCATATGCTTGGTTTAACCCCTCTCTCCCACCGGCGTCACATCAATTCCCTGAAACTTCTGCACTCTTTATTTCACTCTCCGTATTATGCCTCCCCTAACACATATCTGACCCGTGCAAAGCCCCTGAATACGAGAAACAGCAATAAATTAAACTTATCAGTCTTTTTTGCTCGCACCAACACTTTTAAATACAGTTTCTTTCCTAGGACTATTGAACTCTGGAATGATCTGCCTGGTTCTATCCGTTGTTTACCACATAAAGAATTTGGAGATGCTATTGAGAACTCCCTTTAACCATGTTTTCATATATGCTTCTTTTTGTGATTTGTATTTGTCACATTGTATTCACCCACTCCTGCAATAGCCCTCCAGGGCTGCAGTATTTGTAAATAAAATAAATAAATAAATAAAAAGTGAGCGAAGTACTGTGATCTCAGCCTTTGTATGCTATGCTGCGTAACAAGGCTGTATTGCGGTGAAGCTGACTAAAAAAAAATCGATCAGAGTAGCCAATTTTAGAAAAGCGGCCGCCACTTTGCACCATATATTAGACTCACGAGTCACGTCCATGTTTTTTTTTTCTTTTGTTTTTTGCAAGAAAATTGAGGGCGTGTTAGATTTCTACTATGTTAGAGAGCATTAATATGTTATACCTAGGCGATGCCACTATAGTGCCGCTTTCTAAACGAATACTGTATTTACTCGAATCTAACGCGCACTTTCAACACTACCCTAAATCTGCGTCGGCATTTCAAAATGGCCGCCTCGCACGCGCGTCGTGCCTAGCTACCGTAGCATGCGGAAGCTTCCTCCGTGTGCTGCAGTACACGTGCTTAGGCAATAGTCTACCGTCTGTCTTCACGTTCTCAGCGTCTGCTCTATCAGCATGAAGTACCGAGTTCATCACGATGCCGCATTTAAAAGGAAAGTGATCATCTGTGCGGAGACGGACGGAAATCGGGCCGCATCACGGGCGTTCGGAGAATCCGAAACTTGCGAGCGGGACTGGCGCAAACAGAAGGAGAGGATTTTCGCCAGCAAAGCAATGCGGAACGGTTTCAGTGGACCGAAGCAGGACGTAATCTGCGACGATCCACTCCGGCGATACGATCAGGCTTGGCCCTATCTTGAAAGCAATCTGCGACTGGTAAAGTCCGCCGCGCGCCGTGTTTTCGCCGCGTTGAAGCGAGAGGCATGCTAGCACGAAGGCGCGCTTCGTCTCCAGCGTTTTGACAGTTCGTTTCCGCGGTCAGCGAGCGAGGTGTGTTCATGTTTGCTTGAGCGCGCGTGACACCGTGCTTGTTAATAGCGGTCTACTAATTTGCTACCGCATTCGATGCATCGCCTTTCGGGCGAAACTGCGACTTTTTTTATTCATCGCAGCATCAGTGCATCGGGAGGAAATCTATTTTACCAAATTTTTCCTCACGGAAAACGGGCGCGCGTTACAATCGAGGAAGCGTGAGAATCGAGTAAATACGGTAGTTGTGCTAGCCGTAGAGGCATCCTCAAACGTTCAAACCGGGCGGAACTTCGGCATCGGTCTGTCGTTGGAGGGGGCCACGGGAGATGGTTTTTGCGTGCGCCGCAACGTGCGCTCCTTCCAAAAATGCAGCATCTCTAATGCGCTGGATGGTACTGAATATAGCGCACTGTTTGAAGTGTTTAGGGGCATTTAATGTTATCACTACGTTACTTTTATACTTTGAACACATAAGAAGCGGACACGCGTTTGATTCTGGGGTATTAGGATCGAGCAAATGTTGCCAAATGAATCAGCGGTGGGTTATGACATTTCTTTCTGCATATTACTTAACCCTTTTTCTCCTGTTGATGAGTATAGCTGTCATGAGATTTTGTACCAAAATGACCGAACGACAACTATACTCGTCATGAACAAAAATTTGTCATATGGGGAACCAATGACGACTATACTCGTCATGAACAAAAATTTGTCATACGGGGAACCAATGACGACTATACTCGTCATAGTTGTGTTTCTTGACGCTAGATGGCCACACTTGTCCATGTTGTGCCATGTGTGCCATGGCTTTCACTGTATTTAACTATAGCCGCCTCTGATAACGCTGCAAGAAACATGGCTGCCTCCTCGATACGAGGCAATGAAAGCGCGTGTAAAAGGAAGTTCTTCGACGACTGCTCGTCAAACGACAGCTCTCTAGAGCTTTTTACGGATACAGAAAGTGACGTATTCTCGTCTGAGGATTCTGATGACGATTCTGTGGATGGACCGGAGACCTAGCGGCTGCCTGTGAGTGCGAACTTGGCCTCTGTGCCGCGCCTTACTTCGAAGTCTACCATACCAAGACTAACTGTGTTAGGAGCTGTGGAAAAGTAACCACTATTGATGTATGTGTTTTTGCACCGTTTAGGTTAATTTTTTTCCTTGCATTCTCTTCTTTCATAGTTTATCGAGCAGTGACAAACACTTTTTTGCAAGACACTGCGGCCATGCGGTAAAGCCATCTTCGAGCTATTTTTTTACGCAATTAGTGAAATAAGGGAACCCCAGTGAATTGAAATAATGGTGCCGTTTTAGTCAGAAAAAAAAAAAACTACAAATTAAGCAACAAAAAAAGTGCAGTATATTTGGTACAATTTTCTTCTTTTTTTAATGGTAGGGAAAGAGTTAATTCAACCCACCAGATAATTGCAATAATTTTATCGGTCCCATAATGGTCAAATTACAGTTGACAGTATAAGGACGACCGAAATTTTGGACATTACAACTCGCCGTTCGGTGATTTGGACTTCATCTGCGCAATCACGTTCGGCCACCAAGTCAAGCAGAAAGAGCAATACTTCTGCTTTGATACAATGCTGGTGTAGCCAGCTACAATGGCGGCATCACTTTGAAATGGAAACTAGCGAAGCCTAATCAAAGCAGCAGTCGCCGACCGTGCCCAAACAAGGGACACGCCAAGCCAAACCGCTAAAATATAAAGGCTGCATTTGTGGTTTGTTGTGCGATTTCAGCACTTCCAGCATTTTTTTCCCCCTTATGTGCTAAATAGCAACACAGTCGTGGATGACTTCTTTGATTGCTGTTATAAGTTTTTTGTTGCTCAGAGTCATCAAGCAGCTTCAAGTGGCGCCAATTTCACTCTCGATGTCTGCGTTGATAAGGATGGCGACGAAGTGATGGAAGTGCGGTACAACTCTTGCAAAGAAGCTCTCAATTGTTCAACTAGTGGAGCGCAGTCGACCTCTGTTTAAATGCCGTGCATGCATTGACTGTGCTGTCGTCTATCAGTAGCGACAGCATGACAATGGTCAAGATCTGAACCAACCAGTTTCCAGGCAAGTTTACATGCACACAGCAACATGTTGACAAGCTTTGTTGGCCACTTGTAAAATAAATTCACTTATTTTATGTTGATCATGATATTTCAAACTCAATTATTCTGACTTCTAGGTAGTCCCTGTCGAGTGCAAAATATTGGTCAGCAACTTTACGAAAAGTAGGCAATTCGAGACAATCATCACTTTGGCTGGCCAAGATCCTTGACAAGCGCAGACAACAGGAACTACAGAATTGCCGCTTAAATGGAACAGCAGCCTATAAATTGGGTGTCTTTATATTTGGGTAATGCAAGAAAATATTCGTTAATCGGAACCAAAATTTTCTCAACTCTTGTAAATAGAACCACAAAAAGCAAGCTCTTAAGGATTTTTCAGAAGGAGGTAGTATCTGAAATATATATTTTGCAACACCTGTCTTTTATCTAGAAAGCTATCCTTAAAAAGTGGTGGCAAAGACTCGAGCACGCAAAAATCTGATAATATTTTGGACTTGCAGCATGCCATTCAATAATATGGACAATCACATGTTATTCTTCCACCTACCGTAAAATTCCGAGCAAGCGCCCCCACCCGTGCAAGAGCTCCCCCTGACTTCACTGCTAATTTCAAATTTCCACGCCGTTCCAGGAAAGCCCCCCCCCCCCTCCCGCTCCGCACCAACACTGGCCTGCCAGATCCAGTCCACAAAACTAATGGCAAATTCGGCAAATCGCCCCGATGAGCCATTTCATTGAATCATGGTCGTACCCGCGCGCCCCAGTGGGCACACGAGTGCATCGGGGCGAACTGCGGCTGGCGGTCTGTAGTTCACGGACTGCCGGCCGACGGCGAGATCTGCCTCTCGCACGCACAGAGGAGTTCCCTGCGGCACAGCGACGTGACCACTCGGCGACAGAGGAGTGGTCGCGGCTACGCTCTGGCATCGCCGGCAGCTTCACCGCTGCTATCACTCGCCACCGATATCGTCGCTAGGCCTTTTTCAGTTCACTTCGAATCTGTAGCGGACGGCGCTTCAGCACAGACCGCCGACGCTCCCAAGCAGCAATGTTTTGTTACCGTCGTTGCCGCTTTACCCTCTCCTCGCAATAATTTCACACGATGAAGAAAACATGCTGATATTTGCGGCGCCACCAGCTGTGATGCGAGCATGGCCGAGCCGCGGTTCGCTGTCCGCCGTCGGTAGCCATGCACTGCAGCTGAGCTTCACTTGTATCGGAACTCTCATTAGTGCTAAACGTTTCACCGTGGACATGGTTTTTAATAAAGTGAACATTACACATCACTTTACTCTAGCGGACATAATTTTGCCTGGAATAGAAGCTGCATAACCAATGTTCGTGTCGCCGGTCGCGGCGACGCGCCGGTGCAGCGTCGATGCGCTCTTTCTGTAGCTATTTCGGTGGTTTTGAGAGTGATAAACACCACTAACACATCTTTGGCTTATTAAAGTTCATGTTCAATAAAATTTTAATGCTATTGCCACTGCGCTTCTTTTTTTTTTTTCGGGAAAATTTTGTCGTGGCCATCTTGAATTTTGGTGCCGTTCCGGGATCTCGCTAATTTTGATGTATTCGGCTGCACATCGGTTAACTTGGACAAATCTCGGAGCTCGGCGAGCACAGAGCTTCGCAAAAGAGCAAGAATGGCACCAATGTCCAGCCGAAATGAAGTGGTGGAGCCCAAATCGCCATAGTCATCAGCGGAAATCGTACATGGATGAGAGCAGCTCCAGAACACTTCGTCCCTATTTTTGCGTTTAAAGCGTTCATTCTTGGGTTTACTGTCAGGCATAACAACGCATCGGCTGCGTGCTTTCATAAGTGCATAGTCACCATCCATGATTGCATGGATGCGGTTTCATTCATTGCGGCAAACAGTAGCTTCGGTTTGACTGTGCCAAGCGCTCAAGGATGAAGAGCACCAGCTACATCACGACGGACGAACTATCTGTTGGTGACCAGTTCACTGGCTAAAAAATAATTGGGAAAGCGTGTCTCAGATGAAGACGCGCGCTGCGGCCGCCCTGGAAGGAAGTTGCGAGGCCTTCACCGCTGGGAGCGCTAATCAGTTACAAGTTGACGAGAATTGTAGCTTTCGCACTGCTATTGTGCAAAACAGAAACCGGATTTACCGATTCAATCACCAAAGAAAATTGGCCCTCGAATAAATACAAGTGCCATCCTTGCACAAGTTTAGAGAGTGCTTGCAATAAGTAAATCTGACTAGTACAGTTGAAACCCACGATAATGAAATTTCACGACAATGAAATTCTCGCAACAACGAAATATTTTCGTATCCCCGGCGAACCCCCATAGGATTCAATGCACTTCGTACCTCTCGACAACGAAATGTTAAACTGCAATCCCACAACAACGAAAATTGACGGGACATTTCCCCACACATTACCTACTTGCGCAAGGTCAGCAGACTCCAAATTGCACTCAAATGTCGTTGCTTCACACTTCAATTGCGTAAAGTACCACCACATTGCACGCATCTTTGTTTACAAAAACGGCACGGTGCCGGAAGCAGCTGCATGAGCCGGAAGTTGTCATGGCCTACGTGTTGTTGCTTGTTTAGACTATCTTTATATTTTTTTCATTTTTTTTTACGTACAGCCGCATCGCCATCGACCTGTTATTGGCAGATTCCACTGCCACGCACCACGGAAGAACCGTTTAATAAGAAGGATGCACGCAAATCAGATGCTGATGCCGAGAAAACTACTGACAAAAAAGGTAGCTCCATGTTGCCTCCAAAGTGCAATGTTTCTTGATGTTTGTTTGTTTTTCATATTGCTTGCCGTGGACACTGTAACTGTATCGATCGAGGCGGACACCTGAACTATGCCAAAGCGCAAGCGCGCGCGCTTAGGTGACACCGTCTGGAAAGTGCAAAGTGCGATTGTGTAGCACGCCTGCGGCGTATCCCCGCTAGTACGGAGGTTATATTTCTCTGCGCATGTAGTTAGTAACGGCCACAGAAAGAAGCGCGAAAGAAAGAGGCGTACACTTCGCAAAACCCGATGTGTCGTCGCCTCTGCAGTAGATTAAAAAAAAGAAAAAAGAAAACTTTGTCCCCGGCCCGTGTTTTTCTTTATTTTTTCTCGGGTGCCATCTCAGATTTTCCGGACCCGTGCGCCGCAACGACCGCTCTCTGCCTCTCTGCGCCATGTCGTCTGCTAGCCTACTGTTTCGGCTGCCGTGAATGGTACACGGAAATCTAAGATTCCCCAGATTTTGGAATATTAGTTCGTAGTACTGAGTATCGTTAACATGACTAGGAAACTGAATACCGATTGTTATTCTGAATTTTCGCTTTAAGTTCTCGTTTTGCTGACCATTTCTTGTATTTGTCATGTGTTATTTCGCAACAGTGAAATTTTTCGTTATACCTGCCGATTTCATTATTGCGGGGTTCAACTGTACACGCTAACTTGAAAAAGCATAACATTTTGAGCCACTTGCGAGAATCTTTCATGGCTGTCTACTATGTCTTTCTCTCACCCCCAAAAACACTGTAGCTGCCTACCTTTATTTAAGAGAGAGGAGCTCTGCTCTGCGAGGGCAATGCACTGTTGAGGTTTTATCACTGAAAAGTGTGATCATGCGGTCAATTTACACGCAAGGTTGAAGTTCGTGTAGACAAGTATCCTGCCTGCACATTCCATCACTCACACAATAAATCTGGCACCAATACAAGAAAGATCTGTAGACAGTAAAAGTTGACATCCAGTAAACTGCAACAAAGGAAGGGCAAACAAGTTCAAAGAAATAATGCTGACAACTACAAGAAAAATTTATCGTTCTACAGAACTGCCAGATCTCTTGCTCAATAAGGAAGCTGCTTTAACCATTAAGCTAACCAGCAACATAGTATCAAAGTGAAATAATAAACGTGTGGCAAACAATTATGTTCTACAGCAGCCTTAGATGCAGCCCTGTGAAAGGAATATGCCGATACACTTTGCACATTTTGTTGAACCACTCTTGGTAATTGTATTTGGATCTAATATTACCAATGATAAGGTTGCGCAGATAACCAGAAACATGAGGACTTGTACATCTCACGCACCTTATCTGCAAGTACAGTGGAATCTCGATGATACGAATCTCATGGGGTCACGAAAAATATTCGTATTAGCCGAAATTCGTATCACCGAAACGCAATTAAAGCTAGCGAAATTAAGGGGGAACGCGGGGATCAGATCGCGAAAATTGCGAGAAAAATCAATTTTTGAAAACCATGCGTTTCGGTATCTGCAATGCCTAATCTACGCTGTATCAAAATGGTTTGGCTGCAAACGCACTAAAAGTGCCCGAAAATGATTAATTCGTCAGTGCGCAGGGTGAGAAAACAGCTTTAAATCGCGCAAAATCACCGCAGTTCACGGAGTCATATCTCGTATTTCCCGCCGAGCGCCGCCATCTTGGTATCGTTCGAAAGCTCAAACTTTCGCCGTTCCGCTTCTCAATTCGTCCGTAGTCGCCATCTTGTAACAAACGCACAAACACAAAAGAAGCGCGGGTCTGTGAGAGGTAGTCACACGGGCCCTTCGATGAAAGCGGGCCTCCGATTAGCTGCCGTGCTGAAAGGAGTCTCTCCATTGGTTGCTGCTATGACAGGGGCAAGATGGCAACAGCAGTTGTCTGCTTCGTAAACCACGCCGGTGTCTTCACTTGACACGCAGAATTCAGGTTACTGAGAGATCCCAGGTTAGTGATAGGTCGTCACTCGTTGGAGAAGAAATTTTGGATGAAGCACGCCTTCGGAATACGAACGCACAAGCCTCCTACGGCAAGAAAAATACGGCGATTAGCGGGAGAAGCGGAGGAGCACCCGACTGAACGTGCCGCACTACCTTGCACCGTGGATTACGTGCCGCGCTATCTTGCACCATGCGACTCCGGCAGCGAAACAGACAATCGCCCTGTGCCATCGGCACCGATAACACAGTCGACGGAAGACGTGCCAACGGAGGCTCCCGCGCTTCGGCGTACGGCCGCGCGAATCAGCCGAGATCGTATCTCGATAGACATAGCTCGCTGCCACTAGGCAAAATGGCGCAAACACAAAGAACGCGGCCCGAAGCACAGCAGCCACTCCGTCCGGCCGATGGCACGCGTAAAAGGCGGAAAAGCACAAAAGCAACAAAACCGCCACCGCTTCAAACTCTTCGCACCCAGTCGCGGCCTCCGCACTGTCCGGCGCCACGCCTCCGCACCAAAAGAGAAAGGGAGAAAGCGCGTGACTGCGCGCTGTTCTCTTTCGCGGCCGTCGGTGGGCCGGTGTTTATTCGTATCAACCGACGTGGGTCAAAAATCGATTCGTAACAACCGTTCTCTTGAACGTTGCAAAGTAAGGGGGCTCGTCCGGGACCACAGAAAAATTCGCATCATCCGGTAATTCGTATTAGCCGTGATCGTATCATCGAGATTCCACTGTATTACCTTCAGTTTTTACAAAGCCATAATATAAAAAGAACACTAGCACTGTTCCTGCTTTCACAGACACCAAATTATTGGGTGCAGTCCAGATAGTCGTCAAGGGGCAATGGTGATCAATCCAGTGTTAATAATTAGTCTCAGTGAAACTGCACATTCTTTCAGATGCAACATTACTGATGGATGTCAAGTTGTTTTCGAGGCAAACAATCTGCTCTACAAGGCTTGGTTATTGGCACAGACACATTCTTATGTAAGCCATCGTGTCTTTGACCATCAGGACAACTTGTGTTTGCGAGTGCAAAAAAGCTGGCGAGGAATTGTACGCTATGTGACAAAACAGATCAAGATCGCAGAGTTTCTTGCCCACATCTACAGCCTACACGTGATCTCAAAGTTGCAATCGTAGAGAAACTGCTTTTTTCAGCTTAAAGTAAAAGGAAAAATTACTTCCATGTTTACAAGTTGAAGTGTCGTTCACCATAACCACAGGACATAGAATACAAGAGCAGAGTTTCACGGCGCATTCAACTAGTCGCTTTCGAGCGTTCGGGCAGCACACTTTGCATTCGGCAAGTCAAAATCGAGTGCCGAGAACACAATCACCTGGTGCATTCAGAGTTCTCAGAGGTGCTCTCATCTTTGAGCTGGGAGCGCATTCGTGATTAGATATACTTCTGCCCCTCCAATAGACGATATGCGAAATGCCGTAAGCAGGCTTTCCCACACACCTACCTTGCCCTAACCCAGTGGTTGTCAGCCACGGACGCGGACCGATGAAAGTGATGGGGAACCCCTTGCCTTGACGCGGTGGGTGGGCGGGCAGGCAAGGGGGTGAGGGTGTGGTGTCAAAGAGAATGAGCCCCCCCCCCCTCTCGGCTGATCCACTGGGAATGAGGCAAAGCTAAAAAAACGCGAAAATTTTTTTTTATTTTCGAGGAGTGTGCATATATCAAAATTTTCTAACACAAATGGAATACACATACTTAAGCTTCAATCAAATATCGAATAATGATATGCACATGCATTTATTAGCAAGTTGAGTTAATTTGATACGTTGGAACATTGCAATTACATTGTCAATGTTACAAACCTCGACTAGTAAGCCGTTATACTAAAACATTGTATTTGGCTCGTGTTAACTTGGAAAATTTAGTGATTCCCACTAGCTGTCCTCGCCAGCCTGTGCCTTTTTATACCGCATCAAATGCCTGCAAACTCTGAGGCATTTGACCCTGTGCCAGTCGTCACTCATCACACTTGCTGTCAAGCAATAAGCTCAGAATTGGGGGTGGCCCTGCAGAAGAAAAAAAAAAACCCAAGCCCGTGCCCTTTGCTACTGAGAGGCTGGCTTTCCCACAAAGTTTTGACGTTTAGTGGCTAAGTGTATTTTACGGGCAAAATTTCGGCAGCAGCACGAAATTATCACAAAATTCAGCACAATACCGCCCCAATATTCTTAAATTAGATAGAAACAAATGCTATGAACAGTGTTTGCTCCCACACAGTAAGCAATATACTCGATTTGATTCGAATACAGTCGAATCCACTTATAACAATATTCAAGTGCGATGAAAATTCCATTGTTATAAGCGATAATTGTTATAACGGGGTAGTATTAAAAAAAAAGCAAAATATGGGAATAGCAGAGCTGTTGTAAGAAAACTACAATGGCGGAGAGGCCAGTGCCCCACCCACCACCTTCCTCCATTGTGTCAACTCGTTTAACTGTTTAACTCTGGTTTTTTAACAAGTCTCGGCTGTTGGCAGTCAAGAATGACACTGCAATAGTAAAGCCTCGTTAATGCGGATTTCACGGGACCGAAAAAATGTCCGAATTAACCGAATGTCGAATTATTGAGGGTATCAAGAAAATAAACAAATGCTTTCTACATCAACACGCTTTTATTTACGGAATGAATCAGCAGAATCCCGTTTCTATTTTGCACAAAAGCAATGCGGAAGCTGCAATTCTCGTCATCTTGTGACTGATTAGCTCTCGCAGCGGCTAAGGCCTCGCGACTTCTGTCACAGCGTGGCCGCGGCGCGCGTCTTCATCCAAGATAGGCTTTTCACTACGGCGCGCATATCCAGATTATTTTTTCGCCTGTGTTGCCATGTCACCGCCCATCGCGACGTAGACGGTGCTCTTCATCCTCGACAGCTTTGCCCTGAGTAAAAACGAAACTATTGTTTGCAGCAGCCGCTGTCAACGCGATCATGGATGGCAACCTTGCGGGTGTGAAGGCGCGCGGACGACGCACACACTGAGTCAAAACGAAACTACCGTTTGCTGCAACTGCAGATGAAACCGCGGTCGCTATCGACGCAATCATGGATGGCGACTACTGAGTTTGAAGGCACGCGGCTGACGTGCGTACTGAGTCAAAACGAAACTATCGTTTGCTGCAACTGCTGCAGACGAAATCGCGGCCGCTGTAGACGCAACCATGGATGGTGACTACGCAGTCATGAAGGCACGCGGCCAACGCGGTGCTATGTACAGCGGTAAACGCAAGAATAAAGGCTTTGAAGGCGCAAATACGCACGAAGCGTTCCGGCGTTGCTGTCATTCCAGTACGATTTTCACGATGACTATTGCGATGCGAACTCCGTCGCTTTGTTTCGTTAAACTCTAACGCTGTTTTGGCTCTATTGCTTCACACATTTGTGGCACTCCGCCAGCCCAGCGCCATCGGCGCAGTTGGCATGGTGCATTCGTGTTTCGCAATGTGGCACCATATAGAAAGAAATTTCTCCATGGTGGCGTGGCATAGAGCTATGGGCGCAGCCCATTCGTGTTTGGAGGGGTGGAAAGGAAACGGGTCAGAGGCACACGGTGCTGGCGATGCAGAGAAGGATGGAAAACAGCGCGCGGCGGCATGCAACGGCTCAATTCTTTTTTTTTATATTCTTCTTATAAAGGAGCTGGCATTCCATCCCCCTTCGGCACGGACACCCAGTAGCCAGACTTCATTGTTATAACTGATAATGCGGCATGGGGGCATTGTAGTAAGCGGGTTATTTCACCACAGAAAACATACAAAAGTTGACGGTGCAGCAGCTTCTCATTGTTATAACCAATATATTGTTAAAACCGGTATCACTATAAATGGGTTCGACTGTATTCGTACCGAACCGAATATTCGAACATTTTCGAAAATCTACTTTTCGAATCGAACTCAAATATTAAAAATATATTATTCAAACTTTTTGAATATTCGCAGACTCCTATTTTGCGGGCGTGAGTTTAGTGGACCCCCAATAGTGGCTTCGCGGACCCTATTTGAGTACCACTGCCCCAACGAATATGGCCGCATTCCTGCTAGTAGAGCTGTTAAAACTGAGACATGCATTTTGAAAGCTTGGATGGTGGCAGGAATGATGTCACCATCCCGCATGTTGGCACTCCAGTTACGATCCTAGCCCGACATCAGCCATCTTGGTTGATGTCGGACCTCAAAGGTGTGGTGAAGCATACTTGCAGGTTTTGCATATCGTCTATTGCTCTGGGAGCAGCTGAATGTTTCGCTCTGGAATGCTTTCTCTGGCTCCAATCTCACGAGGGCTCTGTATGGTTACAAAGGTAGTCGGAGAACGGTAGGAACCTGTTTAATGTGCTACCAGTTTTCAAGCTGCAGCTTCACAGCATGACCATTGGTCAAGCCTGCCACCCAAAGCAAGAAGAGCCCGACCACTCACCGGCCTGTGACTGGGTGGCCGACACCTTGTCGGAGGTGACTGATGCAGAGGCAGGGGAGGCGCCCACGGCGTACCTGGGCACAATCCGCAGCAGCGGGATCTGCAGGTGGGCGCAGATCTGGTTGCACACTATCACCGAGTAGTGCAGAAGGTCCGCCACCGAGTACACCTGCACACACACACGTGCAAGTCGCTCGTTAAAATGCTGTGGGGGCTTCACGCCCTGAAGCTGCACACTGGGCTACGAGTTAGTGGAAATATCCGGATTAGGAACGTCATAAAAATATTGGGCTCGTACCATATAAGCCAGAATGGAAATCGAGATATTTTCTTAAAAACAGCAGGCTAAACTGATCCCTTGACTTCATACCATGTTACAAATACTACCGCTATAGAGTCGAACGTCCAGAAATTGAAATTCGAGGTAATCTACCACATGTGCAAAGAGCAAGCGGGTTGAGATTGCATGGCACTATATGCGCTGTCTTTCCACATGTTTAGTACTGGATGTTGCATAATCTCAAGTTTCAGAAACATATTGAAGCGAGAGGCAGACAAAGCATTCACTGCCGGGCCCTTTCATCGCACTGTGAGTGACACTATCAGCCGTGGGGGCAGAGTGGATGCAATAGCATGGCTGGCTTAACATTGTACTGCTGATGGGAAGTTATTGTTGACTCGGCATGAAACCGTATCTTTCATCATAGACTCTCAAATTCAATGAAATGAATTATTTTTCTCATTGAATTTTTTTTCCATTTGCCCGATAATTCGGAAAATTTTGCAGCCCGTTCCTTGTAACAAAAATCTTTTGGTGACTGTACTTAGTAGCATAATAGGTTGGATTTCAATTCAACGAAATTTCATATAACAGAGCAAAGTGCCGATTTTACTGACTTTATTATATCAAGATTTAAATGTAGTAGGTTAAGCACAAAATTTAAATTATCAGTAAGAAATATACATGTATCGAAAAAAAAAGGAACGAAAATTAAAGGAACGAAAAGAAGCAGGATATTGATCCTAGAGTTTGCAAGAAAGCGTCTTTCTCAATGGAGGTCTATAAATTCTAACAATAGTATACCACGTACATGTTACCAGTATACAATGTACATGTTACAGTAGAACCCCGCTGTTACGTTTTTCACGGGACCGTAAAAAAAAACGTAAGAGCCGGGAAACGCAAGAGCCAGGAAACAGGAAAAATTGAGAAATGGGAGTAGTGTTGAACTGCACACAATATTATTTTAATTCTTACGTGCGGCAAAAAGTAGTTTCGCCCGACAGCCGAAGTATCGATTGCGGTGAGCTATACAAAGTAAGAATAGTAGTTTTATCGTCTGTATAAACTTGTAAACATTCGGTTAATAACTAATTAACAAACATAGTGTCAGCGCCCACAGGCAAACATGAACACATCACACTCGATGAGCGCGGACACGCGCAGTTAAGCGCCGCTGCAGAAGCGAGCGAAGTGACCTTCGTGCTGTTGTCTATCGCTTCAACCCAAACTGAGCGCCGAGAACACGCAGCACGCACAAAGCCACGAGCCGCCGCCGCACCTACACTGCGTAAAATCTGCCCCCACGCAGATCACTTTCAAGATACGGCCCGCGGGACCGCGCGCGCGCCGCCGCGCAGTATGATGCCAGAGCACAACGCTGCCCGCTACCCCCCCCCCCCCCCCCCCCTCGCTCCCTCGCTGGTGCCTCGAGCGCAACGGAAGGAGGCGCGCTTCCTCTCTGCTTTTCTTTCGCGCGCGAGACGCGGTCGTCGGCTCCCCTCGCACGCTTTTACTCGCACATTCAGCATACGGCCGCGCGGCTTCCCTCGCACGCTTTCACTCGCACATACAGCATACGGCGCGCGGCGACGTATGCTGTATGTGCGAGTGAAAGCGTGCGAGGGGAGCCGACGACTGCGTCTCGCGCGCGAAAGAAAGCATACGGTGCGCGGCGACGGCGTTATCGCCCTTGGACTTTATACGGAACATCTATGAGCCAAAACCAATTTTAGGGCCGCAACGCGTCATAGACATCATCTTTAGATAGCAAAAGCGGATATCAAAGGCCATACTTTTGCTGGCGGAAACCGAAAATACGTAATAAATGTCGCCCCCAGCACTTTGAGCGGCCAATGCCATCATCAAGCAACCAAGCCAAGCGACATGAAAAGTCAAAATGGCCGCTCGGGCCGGCGCGGTGTGGCAGTTCGCAACGTATGATGCGGGAACGGTCCCACAGTTGCGACGTAACAGCGGGGTTACCAATGCATTGGGTTCTATGGGAGCTGTGCCGGGACCGGCCGAAAACGACGTAACAGCCGGGAAAACGCAGCACCCGGGAACGTAACAGCGGGGTTCTACTGTATACAGTTAAACCTGGATATAACGAAATTGACAAATTCCCGAAAAACTTCGTTATAAAGAGGATTTCGTTATATGCAGGTTCAGCACGAAAATTCGAAAAAGAAACGCTTACCGTATTTACTCGATTCTAACGCGCCGCGCCCTCAATTGTAACACGCACCCGTTTTTCGTTTTCGTCGAAGCACTCATCCTTGGAATGTCACACCAGGTACCGGATGCGTGGAAGCGTGTCGTTTCGCACAAGCGCGAGGCATCGGAAACGAAGAGCGAGCGTCACGATGGCGTCGTATAGTGTTACAGTAGAACCCCGCTGTTGCGATACCGGGGGCTGCGTTTTCCCGGCTGTTACGTCGTTTTCTGCCGGTCTCGCCACATCTTCCATAGAACCCAATGCATTGGTAACCCCGCTGTTGCGTCGCAACTGTGGGACCGTTCCCGCATCATAAGTTGCGAACTGCCACCCCGCGCCGGTCCGAGCGGCCATTTTGACTTTTCATGTCGCTTGGCTTGGTGGCTTGACGATGGCATTGGCCGTCCAAAGTGCCGGGGCGACAAATATGACGTATTTTTGGTTTCGGCCAGCAAAGGTATGGCCCTTGAGATCCGTATTTGCTAATAAAGATGGTGTCTAGACGCGTTGTGGCCCTAAAATTGGTTTTGGCTCATAGATATTCCGTATAAAGTCCAAGGGCGATAACGCAGTCGCCGCGCGCCGTATGCTGTATGTGCGAGTGAAAACGTGCGAGGGGAGCCGAAGACCGCGTCAAATCTCGCGCGCGCAAGACAAGCAGGGAGGAAGCGCGCCTTCCACCGGTGAGGGAACGAGGGGGGGAGGGATAGCGGGGGCAGTATTGTGCTGTACTCTGGCATCAACTGCGCACTGCGCGGCGGCGCGCGATCGCGCGGGCCGTATCTTAAATGCGATCTTCGTTGGGGCAGAGTCTAGCTGTGCAGGTGCCTCGGCGGCTCGTACGTAGCTTTGTGCGTGCTGTGTGTTCTCGGTGCTCAGTTTGCGTTGAAGCGATAAACAGCACGAAGGTCACTTCGCTCACTTCTCCAGCGGCGCTTCCATACGCCGCCAGCGTTTGACAGCACGTGTCCGCGCTCATCGAGTGTGATGCGTCACAGCGTGTACCAGTGCATCGGCAACATCAACTGGAAAAAGAGAGAGTGCCGGCTTGGCGGGCTAGGCCAGCTGCAGCAAGCGGCAGGATCAGGTTTGAATGAAGAGAGGGGGAAAGGTCACGCCCGCGGCAGCAAGATGGCCGGGTCGAGGGATGCAGGCCCGCCTCACACACACACGCACGCACGCACACGTGCGCTCGCTTCGCATTCCGTCGCGGCGGAGAAGGTGCTTCCGGTTGCTGCTCGCGCAAAAATGACAAAATTTGGGGCAAAATCTCTCGGTGGTCGGAGGGGAAAATTCGTTATATCGAGAGGGTCTCCCGCTGCCACTTCATTACGTAGAGGTCTTAAATACATGTGCTTCTATGGAGTAACGGCGGGGAATCGAAAAACTTCGTTATATCCAGGAATTCGTTATATGGAGGTTCGTTATAAGCAGGTTTAAAACTGTACATAAAGCACAAATATATGCAATATGCAAACATATTAGTTTTACAAAAAATGTCAAATATAGCCAGAGAGAAATATATCCAATATAAAAAATTTTATTTATAAGTTTGAATAAATGACTTTTCAACCTGGTTTTATACCCCTGTCAAACGGTCAAGTTAAATGCACTTACATGGAGTGCACTTTCTGACCTTGAATGACACTTTAGGCTACTAAACGGGAAAACAGCGTACTCACAGCAAAAAAAAAAAAAAAAAGAAAATGGTGACAGACTACGAGCGTTTTTTGTGATGATGTAGATTTCAAAAAATATTTCTAAAAAGTGATTGTTTTACGTTTTATTTTTAATAAAACAAACTAAATCTATCTTTTGTCAACAAAAAACGAAAAGATTTTTTATTATAAGAGCGTGGCAAGTCAATGCGGGCCAAGAAAAATGCTTAGCCAATCCAGAACGCCATAGCGGCGTGCGATGAGGCAGCATTTGATCCTGCTAGAACAGAATATGAGCGGGTTTTAGGCTATTATCTGTGCGCAAGAGCTGTTCAACCCCTATTATGAACTTCTGCGTCCTTTTTTTTATGCATTACATTTTGTACCATTGAAACCGCTGGCAGTGAGGCAACGCACTCGGCCAGCACGGAACGCACTTCGACCGCAGTACACTCTTCTGCAAGTGACACTCCACTTGCGACGTTTAGATTTGGCAAAGTGCACTTAAACCGAGTGACACTTTTCGTAAGTGCACTTAACTTGCCCGCTTGACAGGGGTATTAAATGATGCTAGGGTTGAGCACACTTTAATGAACACAGGCAACAAGTTCCAAGAGGTAATTACAGAAAGTAGTACTGTCTGCTTGCCATAATTAGTGTGAATTTTCAGCAATAGCAAACTATATAGGTAGAAAAATTTCATGTTACAATTTGTCAGGTAAAACAGGATGTATTTCAACTCGATTTCATTCAGGTGCGCACAGTGAGAATGCCCTTGGGATGTGCAAAACCATATTTTAGAATAAATCAAAGTCAAAGAAGTGAGACTGAGGCCCTTACTAGGCAGACGAGCAGGATGATGTACTCGTTGATGAAGGTGTTGAAGTACTGGTTGAGGAACAGCATGCCGGGACCCAGCAGCGCAGAGTCCATGTAGTCCATCTCACTACGGCACATGTGCGCCACCTGCACGAACACTTGAATCAGGTGGAAACGATGCATGCGGACAAAAAGCTATATTTGCAGAGCAAGTGATGGCACACTGGTAGGACACCATTGATTAATTCAAGACCCAGTTGGCGCTGAGCCAAGGCCTTGAGCGGTGGGGCTGTGTCCAGGTTCATCAATTACAGTAGAACACCGCTGTTATGTTCCTGGGTGCTGCGTTTTTCCGGCTGTTATGTCGTTTTCGGCCGGTCCCGGCACAGCTCCCCTAGAACCCAATGCATTGGTAACCCCGCTGTTACGTCGCAACTGTGGGACCGTTCCCGCATCATACGTTGCGAACTGCCACCACGCGCTGGCCCGAGCGGCCATTTTGACTTTTCATGTCGCTTGGCTTGTTTGCTTGACCATGGCATTGGCCGCCCAAAGTGCGGGGGGCGACACTTCTGACGTATTTTCGGCTTCCGAAAGTATAGCCCTTGAGATCCGTATTTGCTATCTAAAGATGGTGTCTATGACGCGTTGCGGCACTGAAATTGGTTTTGGCTCATAGATGTTCCGTTTAAATTCCAAGGGCAATAACGCCGTCTCTGCGCGCCGTATCCTGTATGTGTAAGTGAAAGCGTGCAAGGGGAGCCGACAACTGCGTCTAAATCTCGCGCGCGAAAGAAAAGCAGAAAGGAAGCGTGCCTTCTTCCGTTGCACTCGAGGCACCAGCAAAGGAGCGAGGGGGGAGGGATAGCGGGCAGTGTTGTGCTCTGGTATCAACTGTGTACTGCAAGGCGGCGCGTGGGCCGTATCTTGAAAGCGATCTGCGCTGGGGGCAGAGTCTACGCAGTGTAGGTGCGTCGGCGGCTCCTACCTTTGTGCGTGCTGCGTGTCCTCGGCGTTCAGTTTGTGTTGCAGCGATAGACAACAGCACGAAGGTCACTTCGTTCACTTCTGCAGAGGCGCTTAAATTCCTCACGCAAGCGTTTGACAGCGCGTGTCCACGCTCATCGAGTGTGACGTGTTCATGTTTGCCTGTGGGCGCCGACACTATGCTTGTTAATATAGTTAATAAGCGAATGTTTACAAGTTTATATGGATGATATGCTATTCTTACTTTGTATAGCTATCTACTAATTTGCTATCGCAATCGATACTTCGGCTGTCGGACAAAACTACGACTTTTTTTTTACACGTAAGAATTTAAATAATATTGTGTGAAGTTCAACACCCCCCCCTACTCCCCATTTCTCAATTTTTCCAGTTTCCCGGCTCTTGCATTTCCCGGCTCTTACATTTTTTTTATACGGTCCCGTGAAAAACGTATCAGCGGGGTTCTATTGTACATAGTACTAAAATCTACGAGACAAGCCCAAACATTAATTAGGGATAACCTGACTTCGGGCACACAACAAACAAACAAGACCTAGCTGACCACGAGGATGCGCGAACCACATCCTTTCCTTTGCGTAACACCGTCAGTGGCATTATTCCTTCCTGTACTGCGACTCGGGCCCTATCGATTTTAAGTTATAAGCACGGTTAAGGCACTTGGCACAAAACCAAGCCCCTAACTTAAAATGTCAATGAGGAATGAACTTCGAGCTTCTGTGTGTACACAGCATGCCAAGAAATAAGAGCTAGCAGCTGTTATTGATACTGAACAAGTGTGCGCCATAGTTGTCCCCTTCATGTCAGATGGGCAAAATTAATCCTGCTCCATAGTAAAGCAGCTTTTAAACCTCACTCTGCTCTTTTGCCATGAATATATACAATGAAACCCCCACAAAGACCCAGCACTCATCACCCTCAACAGTGGCTGATTACTTAGGATACAGAGTCGCACTCATAGGCCATCTTGAGAACTCCCGCTAAACACCTTTGCCGCCAACTGCACCAGTGTGACCTGGCTTCATTGTAGTGCAGTCAAATCTTGATAATTCGAACTCGAAGGGGCCCGAAAATTGTTCGAATTAAAAGAAGGACATATTTTTGAAGTATTTGTGCACCATAGCACGACGCACAAACGGTGCAAGTCGCTAAATATCGCAGTGCACAAGCACATAGCGAGCACGGGCCATGAAACTGCCCCATGCCGGCAAATGCTCGCTTCCCGATAACGACAGAAAATGAAACATCAGGGAGCGGGCGGCGCCGGCATGGCGACGGGTGTGCGCGGAGACCGTCGAAGGTGAGGGAGGAGGCCAGCAGGGAAGCGGATTTGGCCTCGGCAACTCCGCCGCAACGGTGGCAGTGGCTTCTCCCCTTGCCCTCCCTCTCAACTCCCTCGCAGCTCCCTCACCTTCGACTGTCTCCGTGCGCGCCCGCCGGCGTGCCGGCGCCAGCTTAGCCCGCTTCCTGAAGTTTCGTTTTCTGCCGTTATCGGGAAGCGAGCATTTGCCGGCATAGAGGAAGCATAAAGGAGAAGGGTTCACTGCCATTTTCTCCGCGTGGCTGAGACGTCGACACTAGAGTGTACTAGAATACGGTTGTCTAGTGCACTCTAGTCGGCACGTACACACATGTTTCGGCGCAACACAGAAACGGTGACCTTGCCATTTGAGAGAGGGTGAAATTTCCGCTGCGGGTGTTTTTTTCCCCCCCCTTCCTTCGTGGGCGGCATTGAGGGGTCGGCATTGAGGTGCACTTCTAAGAACATTGTCGGTGCACGGTATGTTCGAATTAATCGTCGCAAATGCTTTCACGTTCGAATTACCGGGTGTTTTTGCCCATTGGAATACACGTAACTTTGACGGGACCACAGTATCAGTTTCATTAAACCGGCAGTTAGAATTAGGCGTGTTTAAATTAACGAGATTCGACTGTGCTTGCAAATATCCGTCAAACTGGCTATCCGGTTTAACCGGACCGAAGTGAATCCGGTCTCGAAAAACGGTTATCCAGATATTCAAATATTCGGACACAAATATTTGGTATTTAAAAAGGAAATGTAAGGAGGTTAACCAGATCAGATATCGGGTTTGCACAGACGGCTGCAAAGATAACTACAAATATAAGAATACAAGAGAGAAAGAGAGGTAATTTTGGCACAAGTACGGAAGAACAAATATCCAGCTATCCAAATATCCAAATATCTGGATACTTTAAATGAATAACCGATCACTCCAGTTATCTGGTTTTAAATTCGAATAACCAGATAACCAGGTTTTCTGCAAAACTGGTTTGATGTTGCTGCACTATTTCATTGTCTGTTTTGCTTCATATGGTTATGCCTAAAAAGAATGAACCCCCTTAGATTCTCTTATTATAGTCGCTCACTGCATAGCGATAGCTTCAAATTTGGCAGTCTTGATGCCATGAGAAAGCATACCAGGGCTTGTTGGCACAGCTGCCTGCTTCTATGCTAACGTACTAGGGTTAAAATAACTTCTAGAGCTACTGTCATGGCTGCGAAGGGTGTTGGCTAATACTCCCAGGGCTACACTTGGCGTATGCAATACAGTATGCAAACACAGCTTGCGATCCAGTCCCGAAGACTAACATTGCCACCTTGCAGATGATTTAACAAAAAGCTGTCCAAATCACCATCTCAAAATTTCGCACTATTGACTCTTCCACTTCCTTACGTACGGCAGTACTTGAAGCCTGGCGTAAGTCTCTACAATTAGTGTTTCTTTCTCTGCTGAAAAATAACAAGTTGTCAATGAGTATCGTATCATATCTAAATACTCTTATAGCACGACTAAAAAGCATCATGACTTACAATCCCTATACGTGCAGAACAAACATTTTTAAGTATTCTTTCCTCCCCGGAACAGTAATTAACTGGAACCCAGCTGCAGCCACTCAACATTTTAAACAACATTGAGAGCTTTGACAATTTTAAATCTTAATTTTTGTGTTATTTTTCTGTGCTAAACATTTTTTCTTCATTGTATAATGCCCCTTGTGCCTGGGCTGACAAAGAGTGGCAGTACTGTATAAATAAATAACATACATAAATATACACAAATATGCAAGATTGTGCATGGTAGCGTGGCCGCCACAAGTAGCCTAAAGGGCCAGTAAAGGAAAATATTAGGCCTAGTTAAATCGATAAAATATTAGTGCAAATTCTATCATCGTGTTCTGTGTGCCAAACATGACATTACTGTGTAAATTATAGCCACCTAAGGTCCTTCTGCTGCTGCTCAATTGTAATCACCTACGCCAAAACAAACACCTACGTGATCTCCCTCTTTGTTGCTCTCCGACTCAGCCAGGGCTGACCTCATTCATAATCCAAAATAGATGGTGCCACTCCAATTTTCACCATTTTATCACTTACAAAAGCTCTGTTCTCGTTACAAATGATGAATTCGTTATTATAGAAGTCCAATCATTCAACCTCACTCGACTTAATATTTTCCTTTAGTGTCCTTTTAATTGGCAACTCAAGCGTAATGGAAAGGCTGTGGGTTCAGCTTCCATGTGCAGCAAGTTTTTTTTTTTTTTTTTTTTTTGCCCGCTTTCATTTCTATTTTCTAAAGACAGTAGAACCCCGCTGATACATTTTTCAAGGGTCCATAGGGAAAGAAACGCAAGAGCCGGATAAACGTAACAGTGAGGAAGGCCGCAGATCGCCACAGCAATGTCAGAAACAGATCTGCATGGCTGCCAGCACAGTTATTAGACATCTCGGCACTCGTACTGTGATGGGAAGCAGCGCTTGCACGGTGTTCCGTGACAGTGGCCCCTTTCCACTCTACATATGCTTCACTGCGTAACACGGCCATACAGCTAAGGCATTTTTGCGACTGATTTTTCGGACGAATTTAGGCCCAGAAGTTCAATTTTTCCGGACTAAATTGCTCGTTCCGAGCCACGCTACCCGATCATGGAGGTCGCCATGTTGGATTTTCCACTGGTTTGGCCAGGCTTGGCTTCCAGTGGCCCGCTCTATCGCCTCCTAGTTTGGGAGGCGCACACTGTGCGCACCATGTCTTAGAGTTCATGCCCGATAAAGTTTCAGTTGCTATTTCGCACGTGGTGTGTCCCACAGAGCAGGTGTGTCCCGAAGACGTCGCATCTTTGTGTGCGGTCTTAGTCTTCGCATTTGTGTGACCGGCGCCACCTACTGTGCCTTCACGAGAGCCAAGTGGTGCGAAGTAACGGGGCTCGTTTCTTCGATCTCCATGGCGATCTCCGGCAACAGGGATTGCCAACTCCGCAACGCTCTCGTCGACTGTATACGGAGACGACGTCAAGTGTTGCACAAATCCAAGCAATTTTGATCGCCTTCAAGCTTAGTATGGGGCAGGGCATTATTAGAAGTTTTTTTTTATGTCACTCTAAGCCTAATAAATGTTTTTTTCGGGTGAACGAGTTTTTCGGACTGTTTCTCGGTCCCTGCGAGGTCCGGAAAATTTGTCGGCGACTGCATAAGTAGACTCGCAAAGGAGGAGTAAGGATCGCTTTCTGGCAAACAGCACAAAATTGTGCATCAAGTGTCTCAATGATGTCACAATGGCAGGCATTTCTTCACTTCACCTGTGTCAATTTCTGCTATCCTTTTCTGTCAGGTGCAATTCAGATGTCTGGTTAGGCCAGGTCAGTTTATTTCCTTAAAGGCTCCGTAACTGGGAGTGTCACATAAGGGGTGGGGCACAAGTAATGAACACTAACATTATTTTGGTAACACGAGGAAAAAGGTAAGTACTCTTTCAAGCATAAAGAGTAACAATAAAAAAGCAAATGCACATGTACTAGATGTGATGCATTCGAACAAGAACAGACTGCAGCAATACTGCAGAAACATCAGCAACGAGTGACTAGTGGCTCATGGCAACAACACGGTGCGGAAGGGCATTTCAGTGCGATGCTGACTTGCGAAACAGGAAAAAAAATACCATAAGCATGCTCAGCAGAGCTACGAATTGATTGTGCCTTCGCAAGAAGCTACGAAAAAAAGGGGTCACCCACCACGAGCCTGTTTGTGACCTTGGCAGCAACCATGCCAAAGGCGATGATGTACAAGCACGGGTGGTTCTCGTAGATGCTGGTGCTCGACTTCTGGTAGATGATGAACGCTGGAACCACCACCAGTGCAATGGGGATGCTCGGAGACAGAACGCTCGTGCCCTGTTCATCCGCGACAAGAAGGCAGTGCCAAAAGGGGAGGGGGGTCACAACACCGGACTCTCAATGAAATGTGAAACGACACCGCACGCAACGTGCTCTGGTCAGTCTGTTAAAAGCCAACTGCAATGAAATATCACTTCAGCTAAATTGGTTGTAAACGAGTAGTACATATCACTGAAACGATCTCCGCAAAGCCACACGGCCGGTAATTGTATAGTAATTGTATAGCTGATTCCAACTTCCAGGAGCTGTCTTATAGGTCATGAAACACCTTTGGCAAATGGTAAAGGCAGTGGTCTCTTTTCAGTTTTGGTATCAAAAACAGCTATTTCTGTCAGCTTCTCGCAACGCTTCCACTCTTAATTAAAACACCAAATTTTGCATGGAGGCTCCTATATATCTTCATTACCTTAAACTAGGAGGTGGTCTCAAATTTCATTGCAGTTCGCCTAAACAATGGTTCATTAGGCCGGTCATTGAATTCCGCCACATACATTACAAAGTCCCGTAAGGCTACAGTGCCTCTCAAACAGTTTTCACGAAATTCAGTATCTCTTGCAGAGCTTGAATTTACTGCCACTGCACCATTGCTTAACAAATATAGTGCCGCGTGACTGGCACCAAGAATTTCGCTGTTCTACTTTTGAATTGATCAAGGCCAGAGGCACTAAAGAGGCGAGCAGCTGCAAAATGACAATACAACAGCATACAAAAGTGCAACATGAATAAAATAGCTGCTACTTACACAATATAAAATTATATACAATGCTTCCATTTGAAGCAGTCTTCTCAGCTAGCCAATCTATCACTTTCTCTGGCCCAAGTTTATGAGCTACTGCACAGTTCTCTCATACAACCCTTATGCTTTCGAATTTATATTCCTTGAGGGTTGCTTAGTGTAAACTTAAAAAAAAAAATCCTGAGGGCCATCATTATGCACATTTAATTTTTGTTGTAATTTGTCTTCTGCAATGTGCTATGAAGTTTTCATTCCAAAGCAGCTATTAATGCTAATGGGTTGCTTTTCCTATTTTCCCCTTTATTCTGCACAAACTCAAAACGGACAGGAACAATAGTTAGTTTTCATGTTATTTCATAGCTCGATTTTGCAGTCATTCCAACTTTGTTAGAAACGCCGCCGATGGTGAGACAAGAACAGCTGCAAGATTCACGTTGCAAATACTTTTGACAGAGATGTCCCCCAGGTTTGGAAGCACCATTAAGTTGGATTTTAATAGCCTTTAAACACGCCTTGTAAACGTTATTGCCTGTCTGTGTTATATTCCCTCTGGCCCCATGTTTTGTACTTCAGTCTTTACCAATTATGCTGCAACAACTGGCCCAAAAGAATGCTCTTAAAAAGCCTTTAAACCAGGACTAATACACTTTTCTGTCGATGAAGCCATTTTCATATAAGATACTGCACTACCTTTGTTAAGAATTTCAATAATTTAGCAAAACTTTGCACAAACTCTTTGTTGATCTAACCCTTTTGTTTCTACTTTGTCCAAAGTTTATCGAATGTTCTATATATATGCATTTAAATAAAGTCAAAGTGGTACCTTGGTGACCAATTATCAGAGTGGGGAGTAACTAAAACAGTAACCTACTAAACAGCAAAACTAAACTAAACAACTAAACACTAAAAACTAAACTGAAACTAGAAGCTAGAAACTAAACAACTAAAACAGCAACTTAAACGGCAACTCGCACTGCAACCCCAAGCAGTGAGAAATGTTAGAAGCAATAAACCCTTTTCGCGGAACAGTTAGCTCGAGAAGTACGAGATGGCACTTTCGGCGGTGCGCTGCATGTTGCCTTAGCGAAAGCGCACGAATACGACACGATTACCGCTTCTGCCCTGCAACTGTGCGATCAGTTGTCGCAAATGCAACTGGGTTTTCGCTAATGCACTGTGCTTCATTCATGCTGCAAAATGTGGAAAAGTGGAGGAAAGCATGTGCAGTAGTTGGCTGCAAAAATAGTAAACCGCATATTAAGGAATGAAATGAATCTTTATGAATAGCCCCAGTATTCATAAATGCATCTTAACTTGATCTAAATAATGCCTGGCATGAATGCGCCCAGGACGCTCATTTCGTTTCCTTCGGCGCATTCACGACAGGCGACATTTAAATCAAGTCAAGCATGGGCTTCAAGTTTACGTGCATTTATGAATATGGGGGTACGAACCGCTGCTACGTTAGTACTGCCTGTGTTGCCAGGTCTTTGCGATGCACGGCTTTCCTCAAGGATAAAAAAATTCAATCATCCGCCAGCATTGTATCGCTAAGCTCCAAAGGGTGGACTTCAACCCCAGAATGTCAGCAAGTTAGTACAGCTCGTTACACAGTGACTTCCTGGCAGTTTCTCGCACTTTATCTGCACATGTCGACCCCCAACTCACACAGACTTACGGCCACTCTATCGCCAATGCATCAAGATTAAGTGAATGGGCACACTAGAATCAATGTGCCGAAGCATGGGTGATGGCGGCTACACCGACAACACACGAATGTTTGAAGCTGTACATTTTATGATGGTCCACTGAGTAAGCGAGTGATTAATGACATTACGTTTCTTGCTAAAAGCTATTTCAAAATACAGAACGTCTACATTCCAAGCCTTGTGCAGAGCAAGAACAAGTCTATTTCATCTGAGCCCACCCACAAGCGATTAGGCAGAATATAAACAATCCCATCATGACTGCACCAAGGAACTTTACCAAGTCAGAAACATGACAAGCAGCTGCTTCAAAGAGATTGCCAAATAAAGAATGAAGAGCAACACGCATTGATCTCGATTTAATTCGTAAGCGGAAATTTTGGACAGCTTGGAATACATTTCTAGCCCCACTTTTAGGGCAAGCACCGTACATGCTGCTTGCGCCGATTGGACGAGTCGTAATGAGCTCAGAAAGTGCTTGCATGTCCTCTGAAGCTGTGGCCAAAGCTTTGTATCGGCCACCCGATCACAGTCTATGATATCTGCCAAAACAGAGGTTTGCTGAACCACACCCGAGCGTCATGCACATCCATTGTAAACATGGAGGCAAGCAATGGACGCGTCACTACGTGATCAAACATGGCGGCACTCACAGGATCGCCGCGAAAAGGGTCTATAGCGTCTTCACATTTATAAAGTCGAGTTTGATTGAACAGCGCTGAATGTTCTTGCTAGCAGCTGTGCTGGGAGCAAGAATTCAATTAACAACTGTTTAACATAAAATTTAACATAAAAAAATGGTATATGCCAGTCTGTTGAAAAGGAAATTATGACACACATTTGTTCATTTTTTTATCGACTGCTTGCGTTGACATTTGTGTTCATTAAGTGTGCCCATCTGTCAAATTATTATTATTATTATTATTATTATTATTATTATTCATTGAATACTGTCAACCCTCTACTGGGGATGATTACAAAAAGGAAAAAAAAACTATCTACATCTAAAGAAACACTAACCAATACAATGTGGCCTTCTGTTCGTTAAATGTGTCATGACTATATGTGTCCCTCAGCAAGCGGCCACTAGGAAGACAACATGTTCTTATAAACACACACACAGACACGTGCAGATAGGCAGGTGTCAACTTACGGCCACGGTCGAGCCGTTTTTGCCCACGCCGCCCGAGAGAATGACCATAATGTCTGCATACCACATGATGGCAGAGACGGACAGCGCCGTCGCCACGGGCAGTAGCCGCAGCTCCACATTGAACAGCGGCAGCTGAGGCATCCACCACCACCATCAACGGCGACCACATTCCCAGAGCAATCCATCGTGCAAGCACCGGGCAGGAGGAGGGCAGGCAGGCAGAAACAGCACAGACATCATTCATCCATTCGTATTGGTCAGTCGAAGGTCAGGGAAGATGCACGAGGTAGACAGATAATAGGGGGAAAGAGAAGGGAAAGAGGCAGACAGTTAGTTCAAAGGGGCAGAAGAGAGCCCTCCCTTGAGGAGGCACCTACACAAACAACCCTTTTGCAGCCTAGTATAAACTCAGCCCTGTTTGACTTTATGGACACCTGGGCAATGATTTTGTGGCGATGGCTTTTTTGATGCGATTCCTTTTTATGCTCTGTCAGTAGTCAGAGCAACACTCCGCCCACATTATCAACAGGATTTGTCAGCCATGGATTGTGGATGATAAGAGTAACACGGAATCGAGTATATGGCCTCACTATGAAATCACAGCCCTAGTAGTCAAGGAATCAAACGTCCATGTAAGCCAAAACAGGTACTAAGCTAAAGCTCTCATAAGTCAGAACAGTGGTGCGTGCAAGGTTTAAGCGAGTACTAAACTGACCTGCAGATGCAATTAACAGCTCAACAGTTGTAGTTATCAAATAGCCAGTAATTCTTCACTTTCTGCTAGTTTGACTGTCTCACATCCCATTTAAATAAAAGTTGTGCAACGGGAGCTTGCTAAAGTGCCTCCTCGAGACAAGTTTAACAAATGAAGTATAAGCTCTGGAATAAGCTCTTTCGAAAAACTTTAGATTCGCGAGAAAAAGGTTGACCACTTCTTTTATATTGTCATACACAGATGAGCTCGGGCAAGAAACAGCACAAGTCAAACAGCACGAGTGCACATCTGTCAAAAAAAAAAGAGCTCAGATTGCTGCCAATGCAACTTGTCCATACAGTTCTGCTCAAAAAAGAGGAGAGGCCGAAGATGAGCATAGTTAAGAGGGTCGCTGAAAAAGGGTTAAGGGTAAAAAAAAAAAAGACTGGCCGTCTGTTCACCAACCACCCATGCACGGCACGGTGCCTGGTTTCAATCGCAAGAAACACCAGAGAAACAAGGTTGATTAATGAAGGAAGTGAGCTGTCGGCGAGTGGCGCTCTCCAAAGCAGCACGGGCACAGAGAAGGCAGACGTCAATCTGACGAAGGAGGCGGTCCGCTGGCGAAAGGTCGATGACACTGCCCCGACTTACGGCGACTGTTGAGCCATTCTTGCCGACCCCTCCGGTGAAGATGGTCCCCGCGTAGCTGAAGAGGGCAATGCTGCCTGCCGTTAGACCCGAGCAGAGAGGCAGAAACTTGAGCGGCAGCTCAATGACTGGAACCTGCAGCGCCCACAGCTCAGCTCAGGGCGCATCTTTTTTTGTTGTCGCTGTGCAATGCGTGGACTGCTTGTTGGGCAAAATAGCCTAACAGAAATTTCACTTCCGCAAATACAACTTTAGTCCGGATGCACAAAGACAGATGATCCTGGCGCTGACGATGCACGAGGTGACGAAGCTCGGATTGTAATTGGCATGTATAACAGAGGCTTCTGTGCTAAAAATATACTTCAACGGTGTACGAATACTCAGATATCACCGAATCGAATCACATAGTGAATGTTTAAATAGTTCGATTCACAAATAGAATATCTATAATTCAATTTTTTGAATATTCAATATATTCGATGAGGAGACCCGCGCAGTGCCACATGTTGCATGCGCCGCGGTGCCCAGCGGTGACCAAGCGAACATTTTGCTTCATTTTCAGCGCAAAAGGACTGCCGATCATGCCGCAGACAGGCCGCCCTGGCAGAAGTGGTAGCGGACTAAGTCACTGTGTGCGCTCCCCGATGACGGCCCTATGTGGGATCGCACACGGCGCTCGAACGCCACAATTCGCAGAATGGCATCGCGTCGGCCTAGGCTGCCTTTGTCGGTACAAGGTTCACTTGGGTCGACAGGACCGATCGCAATAGTAACACGACGTGGATGGAGGGAACGGCAGCAGTAGCAGCAAGAATTTCGCAAAGTGTGAAAGCATGTGCAAAGATCAGGCCGATTAGGCACCGATAGGCACGCAGATCGTGTTGGATCGTGCTGGATACACGACGAACTTCGCAACACTTCAACAGCCATCAATCTAACTCGCACTCATGACTTCTGGAAAAATCACTGATGATCCACCCACACGAACATATTAATGGCAAGCATTCAGTGATGGTTTGCCCCATCGCGACGGTACAACATCGGCCAGCAGCAAATTATTGTCCCTGCCACACTGCCTAGGCCATTAAACCTAATTGGCTTCGCTGCATCGGGCGACCGCGATTAAAGTTATGGCTCGGGGCTGAATCGACGCAGATCTATTCACAGCAGCCGTGCGACACTCGGAAAGCTGACAACCAAATCGCAAACGAAACCAAGTGCACGGGATGGCAGTGTACGGAATAGAGCACTGCACAGGCCTGACTTATCGGCCCGAGCCCGGCCTGGGCCCGCAACAGAAAGCCCGAGCCCGGCCCGGGCCTGGGCTTCATGACGGAGACGAGCCCGGGCCCGGCCCAGGCCCGGGCATTCATTACAGTTTTACTAAGCTTAGCTAGGGACCGCGTGTGCATGACGAGGCCTGGCCTGTAAGAAAAAAATTTTTTTTTTAACTTACAGATTGTACCGTATCTGTCAGCCTCACCTTCTTGAGGTTTAATCAACTGCACCATATAAGCAATAAAAGACCGAAATCTGTTTCTCGCACGGGAACATCAGTGATCCGGCCCATTGCCTGTGCTGCTATTTTTCCACTGGTGCACATGCACTTACCTTGGTTTGTACAATATGGTTCTATGATGTCATTTAGCGCACAAATATACTGGGTGTTACATTTTAGCTTCACCAAATTTTTTAAAATTGCGTGTGACAGATTCATTAGTCAGCGTCAGCCTATACAGGACGAAGGCCTCTCCCTGTGATCTCACATTACCCCTGTCTTGCGCTAGCTGATGCCAAGTTGCGCCTGCAAATTTCCTAACTTCATCAGCCCACCTAGTTTTCTGCCGTCCTCGACTGCACTTCCCTTCTCTTGGTATCCATTCTGTAACTCTAATGGTCCACCGGTTATCTATCATACGCATTACATGACCACATTCTCTTCTGTCTCCTAACGTTATGCCTAACATTCAAGCACCCCCATGCCCGCTTTCGCGGCAGTTATTGATTCCGTGAACATCGTCCACAACTTTGTTGAGTGCAGTGCGGGTGATATTTGCTTGCTACGTGTTGTGAGCCAGCTGGAGAGCATGGCGCTAGGGGCGGCGAACTACCGCGCCAAGTAATCCCGCATCAGTGAATACTACGAGTAATCTTTCTCGGACATGGTAAATAAAGGTGATTGCTTTTTGCAGCAAGTTCTTGCTTGTTTTCTTTTTTTTTTATTCATTTCGGTTAATTCGAAGAATTTTCGTTGTCCGGCGACCTTCGAATTATCGAGGTTTTACTGTATTTCACAGGTAGCAAATCGCACGCCGAACCTGACAATGAAACTGTGTGAACGGCGCCTGTTCTTTACCGTCAGCCCCAGCTAGGCACGGAGCGGTGATTGAGTCGCGTGATGCGTGGTCATTTCGTCTGTCATGCAGGTCGGTCTTACGATAACCCACCTACCGTAAAGTTGGGACAGGCCTTCTGTATTATGGAAAAAAACTTAGATTTTCTATGCAATAAATAAAAGATTGCCGCAAAACGTCATTGTTATTCAGTACAGCAGGCCATCACTAATTGATTAGTTTCAGAAGAAAAAGAGCACCTATTTTGTTCAACAGAAACTCTTGTTGAAAAAAAAAATGTCAGACCTTCATATACTAGAATTGAGCTGCAATCAGTGTAGGCATACCAATTTAGTGTTCCCTTTAATAAGAACAGACCATACTGTACATCTTGACTTCTATGTACATAAGTTACTGACAGCTTGCTAGATCCTTGTTACACACTGCTAGGAGGCTCCCAACCATATGCAGCACCATGTTTTCTTGTCCAAAATTTGTAAGCATTAAATTTTGTAAAAATATTTTTGATATTCAATTCGATATTAGTCTTATTTTTTTTTTCCTTGATTTGACCCGATATTCGATTTGAAATCTACTATTCGGTATTCGCATACCCCTACTTTAAAGTTTATGTCTAGTACAGGCCTCTGCTATATGTATCGCCTACAGTCCACCTTCATCTGACCTTGTCTTCCAAGCACACCCCAGCACAATGTGTGGAGTTTCTCGGTGTCCAGCAGCCTTGTGACCGCATGTAAATATGGCTGGCCATCTGGTAAGAGTCCTGCTGAATCCATGCATGTGCAAAAACAGTACTGGTCTATTAGGCGAGACCAAGAGGTTACCGTATTATCTGTACACCGCAGCATCACTCTTCCCTTCTTGACAACTGAAAGAAGTGCGGTGTAGCAAGGCAGCAAATTGGGCTAGTCTTCTGGGTGTTCTTTCTTATGATGGTGTTAATAAGGCACGAAAAGTGGCAGACAGCCTTTTGATACAGTTGACGCAGACCATTTCTTTAACACAGTTTTCAATTTTGCGTTTAATGTATCCGCCATCTTTAGCAGGAGATACTAGTATGTGAATGCATGTAGTGTGAATGCATGTAGCCAAGTTAATCGTCAAGTTAATCGCCGCTTGTGAATTAGTGCCTGTGTCTGTCAGCCATTTTTTCATCTCGTTTTTCGTGCTGTTACTCGTCCTAAAGAGCTAACTTCAAGAAGCGCTGCACTTTATACACTCTGCAAATAACTTGCCAACATGCCACTGTTCTCACAATAAAACGTACAGGAGCTGCATTTTACTATACAGTTGCATTCGGCCGCGCCTTCTGGGTGGTGCAAAGAACAATTATGCCTTGCAGTAGGAAAAGCCACTCAATGTCGCAATGTTTTCGCAGCGTATGTTGTAAGCACACATCAGACAGAGGAGAGGTCACAATGACAGTGAATATCTGGGTTACACTCCATCTCAATATAGTCGTGGACTGCTTTCTGTGGCTATGCTGGCAAATCTACAGAACTGCAACACACATGTGGACTGCCACAGGACATAGTGCAGAGTTTAATAGCTACTTTTAAAGTATCAAATATAAAATTTCATTTAATATAGCTTTTGGTACTTGGAATAACAAACACTCAGAATAAAACAATGGTGCGGTCCAAGCTTAGTGAACAGTATGGTTCAAAGCACAACAGGCACCCCTGTGTGAACGATTCATTTGGGGAAAAAAAAAGGGGGGGGGGGGGTATTTTTTGCTGCTCTGGCAGCTCAATTTGAATGTTCATTACAAAACAGCAGTTTTACAGCAATTCAGAACAGCATTCAATACACAAATCATCCAACACTCAATCCAACTGCCTACGTCAGGCAAAAGGTGCTAACTTCTTTCTTACAGTGATTAACTTCATTTCATTACAAAACAGCAGTTTTACAGCAATTCAGAACAGCATTCAATACACAAATCATCCAACACTCAATCCAACTGCCTACGTCAGGCAAAAGGTGCTAACTTCTTTCTTACAGTGATTAACTTCAGCAAAAACAAAGGCTCACACACACCAATGCATGCACACTGAAAAAGTGACAGCTCAGAAGTCAGCAGCAACTTGCATAATCAAAGCATGTGTCTAGTAGATAAAAAAAAATTTAATTCGCGTCTGAGTCACCCACCTTGGTTGCCCAAATGTCGGGGCCAAAGAGGGCAGAGATGATGTGAATCATCATCACCGAGAACTGCGCTTCCGTCACATCAAACCTGCCGAGAGAAATACGAGGAAACAAGCGACCATCAAACACTGACGAATGGAGGGGGAGGGCAGGAAAAAAAAAAAGAATGCAGCGCACTGAGTTAATGTCCCATTAAACTGACTGCCTTCTAAATTCTAAGAGCAGATTAATTCTACAGAATCCCTACTTAAAAATTAGTCTAGACACAGTAGCTGTAAATGCCAGCACCAAAAGCCTACTAAATGTAGCATTCCCAACACGTTCCCCAAGCATTTCCAATCGACTGACCAGATTTGACACATTACTTCCCGCCTCGTTATGTGCTCATACCCCCAAGCCATTAAGAAGCTGTCTTTCCTGCAGAGCTTAGCCACCCGGTGGCTGAGCTAACAGCACTTTGAAAAGCTAAAACCCAAAATGAAAAAGAATTGCACTATAATTGGGAAGGTGCTTTCTCAGACTTCATTTATGGTGTAAAAAAAAAAAGCTGTGTTTGTTCAATTCAGTAATAATCGCGATAAGCTACAAGACTGGCCATGAACGGTGTTACAATGAGTGCCTGTGGTATAGCGGCAACCACTTAGCCTCGCAATGTGCAACAAAATATCGGCACGCAGGAATCCACTCATTTTGCATACAATGGGAAATGGCCATTGAGGCCCCAAAGTTTCACACTAAGAATAGAAGGAAACCTGGCAGTGCAGTTGTTCAAACTACTGTGGGAATTATGGGTAGGAGATGGGCTTTTCTACAATTTTTGACGCAGCTCCATTAATAACCCATGTTACGGCTTTTCTATTACAATTCTTTGCCGTTACATTACATTGCGTGCTAGCCTCATTATGTTCCTGTACTGCAATAGTTAAATGTTGACAATGAAGTCATTTCATTATGCAAGCAGCGCATAATTGAACACTTTTGAGTATGTACGTCACAACTTCTAGACGATATCTGAGCAGCAAAACTCCCTATAGGCAAATGGTACTTTTAGGATTCCTGTTCATCACAACATCCTCAGAGCTGTCTAATGGCAAAAATCAGTGGCTAATTGAGGCTAACCATTGCCGTAGAATGAATGCGCAAGAGATAATAACCTCGTAGATGGTTGTTCAGAGCCACGACACTTCAGACATACTGACCATAATTCCCATGGTAACTGAACAGCCGTGCTATGCACATAGACACTAAAGCCAGTTTCTCCTCCAGTGTTCTCAGTGCGAGACACTACGAATGCGGCTATTTTTGAAGACTGGGCACTTTGCAACAGAAAGATTTGACTGCCAAGACACTGCAGTGACAAATGGAGAGAAAGGACCCAGGGAGAATAGTGTTTGCCTGAGCTTGTTCGCTGACCACAGCAAAGAAAGGATTGCAACAGAGGGCACTGCACAGGCTGTCTTGTAGTATAAAAAGGGTCGAAGCAAATGTTAAACATTCAGCTCCTAGTCCAGCAGTTCATGTCGATGTTTTCTGCTGGAAATGCTTTCTTGCTATGACACAAGGAGGCACTGCTCACTTTCCGAAGCGCAGCGTCCCCGACACGTAGGTCTGCCAGTGGGCGCAGTAGAACAGGGTGATGGCCACAAAGCACTGGAAGAACATCCAGCCCGGGTACGAACCCAACTTCACAGCTATGCACACCGCCAGGGCTACGAACACTGAAACAGGAGAGGGCAAACACAGGGCACCTGCCAATGCTGCTATGGCGAAAAAGAGTGGCACACAAGCACCAGGAGCTGTAGGAAGATATTACATATTAGATAGAGCAATAGATAGACAAGATAGACTAGACAGATAGAGAGACTAGACAGATGGATTCTGGTGTTTTTTTATGCGCCAAAACCAAAATATGGTTGTGAGGCATGGCGTAGTGAGGGACTCCAAATTAAATTTGACCACCTGATGTTCTTTAACGTGCACCCAATGCACGGTACACAGGCATTTTTGTATTTCACCCCCATCGAAATGCGACCACCAAAGCCGCGATTCGATACCGCACCCACAAAGAGATCCAAGTGACAATGCAAATAAGTTTAAACAGGAAGATGAGACCCCAGTGGTTAAATAACAGATGTCTGTCTGGAGCCAACATTTTGACAAGGGGGCCTGTTTTTGATGACAGACATAAGTACCCTTGTTGAAACATCGGCTCCAGGCGGACACCTGTTGTTCAACCACCGTTCCTCACTGCAAACAAGGTACGAGAAACATGCCACTGTTTTGGATGGCAAAAACAAATCCTTCATAATCAACCTAAAAAAAATCTGAATGCACGTGCCCAACAAGCACAGACTTTATGACGGAGCAAAAACTGCCAAGCTAAAAGTAAATACAAAGCAAAAGAGTAAGCACATTCCAAATCTTTAATCCGAACCACGCTCTTTTTTAATGTTACATAAAACAAACAACATGCAACAGTCATAAAAGTGATTTGCACGTCAACTGTTATTTGCTCTTGCTTACAAAATATTTTAAAAATGAAACACAAGAGTGTACATTCATTTCAAGCTGTAAGTGAGTGAAAGAAGTGCTGATCATGCGTAAGCCTGCAGCCCTTGTTGTGCGTCAAAGCAGTCAAGCCAAAGATTGCCATATCAATTTATGCTCTGCAGAAGCTTTGCAACATAATCCCTCTCACTTTTTTTTTGTAAATTCTGCATGCTTGCAAAGTTTTGTCCCTATATGACTTAGTTCTTTTGAACCGGTGCAACTGCCTGCTCTGCATGCATTTCTTTTGAAAATGCTTTACTCTGCATGCTCATGACTGATTCAACAAAGATGGCACAAAACTCATTCAAGTAACAACTACGTGATGAGGTAGCATCAGTGAATTCATCCATAGGAAAACAATAAAATTGACCAAATTGCATTTGACCGATTCAACAAAGATGGCACAAAACTCATTCAAGTAACAACTACGTGATGAGGTAGCATCAGTGAATTCATCCATAGGAAAAGAATAAAATTGACCAAATTGCATTTTCTCCTATTGAAATGGAATGTAATTTTTCTTATTAGCAGCCGAGTACCCTCTATCAATTGTATATGTGACACATATGTGTGGGAGCTGGTCCGATCTTTTCGCCCAGGCGGCGCCAATCATGTCCCATGCTTGTCGCTCCTCTTGCTTATGAAAGCTCTCTGTTCTCGGTAAAAGTTAAGCTTTGTGTACCTTGCAACATCAATCTGTCAGTGGAAAGAAAATTGTCATCCACCTGAAAACAGTGTAAAGCTACAAAGGATACACAATATGCATTTCTGAGAAATAAAGCTTCACAGAAAGAAAGCTGCAACGCTTGCTGAGAAACCCGTATTGAGCTTCGTTCATAGCTCCGTGCTATTTTCGGGTGGATGACAATTTTACATTGCAAGAATCTTACTCCACCTCACGGATTTCTGCAGAACTGATTTACCAATCTGTTGCAGTAGCTTGCCTCAGTATTAGACTGGAGCGTCTTGTAGTGCGCCACTTACCCGTCGATATGGAGTCGCAGCCATGGTCGAAGAGCTCCCCCAGGGGAGAGTTGGTGCCCGTGCGCCGCGCCTGCTTCCCGTCGCAGGCATCGAGCGTCTGGTAGACAAAGAGGCCGAGCGCACACAGCAGGAATGCCCACCGTGGAACCTGCAAGGAACAGGTCGGAATGTTTCAGTGTGTGGGCTTCAAAACTTTAGGTGTTTCGAACACATTTTTATAGCCAACAAACAAGGACAAAGCATTTGTGTGAGGTCCATGCATGACAGGGCAGAGACCAAATAGACGAACAAGGCAGAGCCTGGGCTGTACAAAGCACAGCACGGTACCATCGTGTTACAAAGTCAGGACACAAGGCCCGCTTTATCTTGTGGCTACAAGGAATGTTCACAGCTTGAAGTACATACACACTGCAGTGTTCTGTGGTAGCTGTGAACAAACACAGAGAGGGCTCTGTGGATACCTCAGTTACAGGTAAGTGGATAATCTGGCCAGTTGGCATAGATTTATGGTCGTTTGGATGCGCAAACACACACAACGAAGAAGAACAAGATAAATTGAGTGCAGACTGAACTAAATTTTATTCCCGCGAGGAATAAATATGTGAGAAAAACACAGAGGTGGAAACAAAAGGGAAGGGACAAATTGCACAAAAACATGTGCCGTCCAGAAATGAAATTTCACACCCTAACAGCGATATGGAAGGTGAACTCTGTGGGTTCTTGGTGTCTCACAGGAGACCAACCACCGCGGGTTCGAGCTTAGCGAGCCACAGGGCTGCATCAGCCGTCGCCTCCAGCACCGCTCGCGCGTGAGCTCAGAGGCCGCAAGAGGCTACCGAGCGACGCACGCATAAAACACAGTAAAGCCCTGAGTTGACGGAAACAATAACAGGCGCCTATAGCACGTCGCGGCGAGAGCACAGGCTCAAGCTGGGACACGCCGCTAGGAAAAGTCCCGGCGGCTATGCTACTTGCTCTGGCGATAACCAATGGGTCAACTCGCGAGAGCACGGGCAATATCCTTCGGCTTAGGCTTTCGGCAAGTGCGGCTCGGCAAGGTACGACCTCGCGCGAGCACTAATGGCACCGCTCGTCGGCTTAGCGTCGGGAAAAGATCAGCACAAAGTACGCGCTCCCCGCACGGGCAAAGGCACCGTGCGCGAGCTCCAGTCCTAGTCACAAAGGTGTCGGCGGACGAGAGGAAAGCATGAACGTACCGTGCGCTGGTCCTGGAGAGAAGTCCCGAGGCACGCTCCACCGCTAGCAGCCGACAACCGGCCGCGTAGTGACGTCAGCGCCCCGCCCTCACCGCCAACCGCCGCGTGCGCAGCGCCACCGCGGGAACCGGTTAGGCGGCGCGCGCGGAGGAGGCCAGCGGGGAACGATGGCGAGGGATGGCAGAGCCCGCGCAATGGCACCGGCGCCTCCCTCAATCCCCACAACTCGCACAAGTGTCATTTTTTTAAAATAAAAAAGAGCTTCAGCTATCTCCCTAGTTCGTGAGTCCCGATTTTGATACAGTACTGAAGTGTGTGAAAATTCCAGAACGCACCCCGATTTTGCATGCGCAATGAGCAGACAAATGCAAGCCCAGTGCAGCCTTTAGCACATCGTGGTGCTTGCACAGGCGCACATTCAAGCAGCAACCAGTCTGCTCAATGTATATCTTGTTGTAGGACAAGGGAATACAGTAGACAACATTGCGTGGACAATTGACATAGCATGATTAACACCACCTTTATTCAAAGGACCTCCCTTCTTTGCTGTTTCCTTAACAGAGCAAAGCCACTGCAATTTTTAAAATTTTTCTTTATCGTATGTGAGAACGCATGTAAATAAAGCACAACCGTGAATTATTTCTGCCTTTTTGTAAAATCATGAGTAGCACATCTTCCTTTTATTCTTTTAAAGACGATAGACTTTCTTGGGCTACCTAAACGCAAAACATTGTCTGTCACTCGATTCGACCGCCTGGCCGAAACCAACCAAGCTACAGCACTGGTGGTACGGGGTCATACACGTCAACATTATACAGTGCAAAGGATACCTGAGGCCTATTTGAGGCAAAATATATGTACATAACCGTGATCCGCAGCGTTCATTTATTTAAGAATACACATTGGACTGGTCTTTACGTTAGTAAATGAAAAATCAATGAGTTAGAAATGGTGTCGAAGAGACGCTACACGTTAAAAACAAGCTGACTGAAGCCGTGACTCTGCAGCCAGCTTTAAGCCAACAGTAATAAAAGGTCCCAACAGATGGCACGAGAGCAGGGTGAACGCGGGAAATTTGAATTGAATTCATCAAAACCTCCATTGCATCCATCATGGGAGGAGTGAGAGGGGAAGAGCATGAGGGGTGGGAGGGGGGAGAAGAGAGGGTGTTACCTATCAGGGGCGGCAGAAGACTATCGTCTTTCAAAGTCATTTGCAGCGAAGCAACCAGATATGCGGCTAATTTTTTAGAACCTTTTGGGCAGCAAAGACCAGAATGTTACTAGGATAGCCAGCTGCCTGTAATCTAGCAATCTGTCTTGAAAAAACAAATGCCACCACACACTGGCATGTTTTTATAGCATATGTATCATAAAGGAAGTGTGCAAAAAATTTTTCCTTCCCTTTTGTTTACTCCTCTCCATGTTTTTCTCACTCACTTATTCTTCATGTGAACAAAATATAGTTCAGTTTGTGCTCGTTGTCTCTCGTTCTTCGCTGTATGTGTTTGTGCTTCTAATCAACCATGTACCCTGAAAAAGCACGAGTATTGTAATGACTCATAGGATTTTATCTCGCCATACTACTCCTGTGAGCCACCCCTGCAAAATTCTGTAATTTTTACCCCCTTGCGTAAAGTACATAGCCGTTTTTGCATACCACTCCCTCTAGAATCAAGCCCGCAACTTTTGGGTTTGTGGTATGATGCCATAGTCCGATGCAACTGTCACGACATTTGGTTGTCAACAACGCATCCTGTTGTGTTGTCATGCGTTGAGGCAAGACCTAGCTCACAAACGAAGTTTAGTACATCAAGTGCGAGGTGAACGAAACTTCAAGCATCCTACTTGACCAGCAAGCATACAATCACCAATGCCCTGTACAAGCGTGGAGACTTTCAATGGTACTTTGCATTAGCATAGTGACTACTCTTACTGCCAAACAGGCTTGGCAAACCAGAAAGAATGCAAATATGAAACTTGTGGCGATACTGCACCGGTTCCTCCAACAGTTTTCTGTGACAAAAGATGTCTGCTTGGGTCACTTTATTGCTTAAAACCCCTGCATTCCGCAGGAACGAACCATTCAAACCTAGCAAGTTTCAAGAACTTGTTCTACACCAACACAGCCTAACTTCAAGATTTAAAATCTGCAACATCCCAATGACATACCTGCACATAGACTGCAGCACGAAATTCAGACAAAGGACGTGTAGCATTCACCACCCAGTAACAAGTTTTTGACAAATAAATGAAAACAGACTTCTAAAATAACTATAAAAAAATTTAGTTTCGCGTTCTAGGATCCATTTATTGTCCCAAAGCAACCAACTGCCCATGAGAAACAATGTTTATTTATCTATTTATTAATTATACAACGAAAAAGACACAAATCACCAAGGAATAGGCAGCCGAAAGGAAAGGGCATCTTTTTCGTTGTATGAAGCACATACCAACAAGGCCAACAACAAGTTTTATTAAGTTATTAAGTCATATTAGTATTACAATATGACAGATGCTGAAGAGGCCAGCCACCACAAGGAAGAAGATGAGGTGCAAGCTACTTCTTTCCACGTTCATCTCTGGCAAGCCTGCTCTTGTTAAATACACGGTAAAGTCTCCATTCTGTGCTTCTCCACAAGCACCAATATACTTGCAACTTTATAGTAGGGCAACAAAGATATTTCTTGCAAACAATAAATTTTTAGTTGGACAACAAAGACATTTATTGCAAACAAGAAATGGTGCAAGAAAAAACTAAGTAAATATAGAATGCAGCTGAGCACTCTGGATCAGCTGTGACCACATTGGGCTCTTCAATGTGCACCTAGAGGCAGAGTTTGTACATAACATCCGACACAAATTTCAAGGAGGTTGAAATAAACTTCAGTCATACACATAAATAATATTCAGCGCCGGTACTTTGTAGTGATGCCTTTCCGGTAATAATGCCTTTTCGCACTTATCGCGCTTTGTCAGTGGTCAGAGCAACGGTCCGCTCGCGTTATCAACGGGATCAGCTGGTCGCGAGCGGTGGATGGTAAGACTAGTATAGAATAAGTCATAAGGCATCGCTGCAAAATCGCGGTCCAGATCTCCTTCCTAGTGCAAATTGTTTACAGCTAAGCAGCCACTGCATTGCGCACATGCTTCAAGCTCTTTAAGTGGCTTTTTGAAGTTGACATTTTCATTGTAAGGACGTCAATCGCCTTGTGGCACATTGCACACTTAGCTGAATGAGGTAAGTATAGTGGCCGGCTTCACCCAAAGATACTCGCCAAGTTGAAGCCAAATGGTTGAAACTTTCCTCAGAGCATTTGTAAAGCACAGGCCTCAAAAATGGAGCCATGACAGCTGCAATGTACACTAACTAGCAAAACAACAAAGGTGGTGGTACAGTTTGGTCTGCCTGTCAAGTACCACGATGGCAACAGCGATTTAACCAAGTCTGTCGCCAGTGGCTGTACACCATGCTAGACTACAACTGCTCAGCAAAGCTCTCAAAAGAGAATATAAAGGATCGATGCCACCCCGAAACCCAGATTTCAAGGAAATCAAGGATTGCATTTATTTTCAAGAAGTTTTAAGGGCACTTGAATCCCTTTATCCAAATTCAAGGGTTTTCAAGGAGGTGTACGGACCTTGCCTACAGGAGTACCCCACGAACTCGTGACTTGGCCAACGAATGCAACTAAATCAGCAACATTTTCTGTAAGGCTCAGATGATCACAAGTTGAATCCTGATGCATGTTTCCGTGGTTGGCACTTAGATGCCTTACACCTCAGGAGGGTGCGGATACAGGAAAGATTTCATAAACACTAGCATAATGGGTAACCCGCCGTGGTTGCTTAGTGGTTATGGCGTTGGGCTGCTAAGCACGAGGTCACGGGATTGAATCCCGGCCACGGTGGCCGTATTTAGATGGGGGCAAAATGCAGAAAACACCCACGTACTTAGATTTAGGTGCATGTTAAAGAACCCAGGTGGTCCAAATTAATTTGGAGTCCCCCACTACGGCATGCCTCATAATCAGATGGTGGTTTTGGCACGTAACACCCCATAATTTAATTTTTTTTGGCATAATGGGTTGCACAAAATGGGTAGCACAAAACAAATAATCTATATAGATGCAGACATACGCAGACACATGCATGCACAGAAGAAAACAGCATTGTGTACGTGTATGTCTGCTCTCCAACTGTGCATAAGATGTTCTTGTTTCAAAAATAGATGTGAAGCTGACAGTGATAAATTGATATTGAAAATGTCACAGATGGCATCAGTCTCAAGGAGAGGCACACACTTTGACATTTATAAGCAACTAGAGATGCTTCTGGCAAATTTTGATTTGGAGCAATTTTTGGAACAGCAAGAATTGCATTTTGGGGTGCTTTAGACTCACCAAAATCAATCCTGCAGCATCTGTTGTAGCACGAATTGCCAATTCATTATTTCATTTTCCAAATGCATCAAGTCTACGCTTCGCTACCATTAATAAAATTAGCTCAATTGGCGAATGCTCATTCCTGGCAGTATGTAAGCCATTAAACAATTAACAGTGTGTTTCTGCAAATATTATTAAAAATAGGAAATTCAAGTCGAAATGATTTTTTTTTTCTGGCCAAGTTTCATAGCAGTGGTGGACATTATAATATGTGCAATAATAATCAATACACCTAATGGGGAAGATTTCACTAATTACCCTTTCAATTAACTCTTTGCAACACGGCGCAATTTCAGAATCAGAATCGGCCAGTACTCGGAGCATAACTGTTTGCTAGAAACTCCTCAAGTTGCATCAGCTTTGAGAAAGAAGTGGTATACTCCAAATCTGCAGCAACAGGGACTGCTGTTTCGGCTAACAGTGCAAATATTTCCACTGTGTGGAAGCATATTAACTAGAACAGCAATGCCTTTTCACTCATATCGCAGCGTGTGGCTGCAGCAGCAAGCTAGGAACCCTCGACTTTATGCTAAGCAGCAGACACTAAGATGCTGCAGTGGGTCATTTGTTTCAAGAAAGAGCACCGTATGTAACGAACACATAGCAGTGCTCTGGGTTGAGAGTGCTCACCGTAAAGTGTGCTCGTAAGTGTGGGTGTCCTAAAAACCATACCATGGAAGCAAATGCAAAACGCCTACGTAAAAATATTTTACGTGGCTAATGCCGTTACCCACAATACATTCAAGGTCACACACATAAAAGCTATAATTGTGCCCATCATAACGTACAAATCTTTCCAATACCCCTGAGAAGCATACTGGCATGAACCCTTATGAGTGAAACATGCGAGGATGAACGATATAAAGAAAAAGTTCAAAGACTGCGCAACTGTGATGTAAGAGGAAATGATAAGCTTATCAGAGCGAGCAAGATTGCAGTACGGATTAGAGGTAGCAAGCAAACGGAGCACACAATCTGGGTGAGAGATTATTAAGGGGGCACAATAACAGTTGATCTGGTTGTGAAATCCGTAGAGCAGATAACAGGTGGACACAAAAGAAGGGAAGTGGGCATGGTTGGACTTTAATACTGAGCCATTTCATGTCAAGGATAACCAAAGTAAAAGAAATCAAAAAGTAATTCTAGCGCATAAAGAAAAACAACAAAAAAAACAAGGACAAGTTTAAAACAACATAAGCCCTAACTTCAAACTAAGTTTATTTACTGGCATTCAGTATATATATGCAAACTGTTTTAAAAAATACATGCGCACAGCAAATGACGTGAGCCATGAGCAAGGTGAAGATATGAAACTTGGTTTTCAGACGGGTCAGAGCACATGCATGCATACACTGTTTTTAATAGTTAAATGAAAATATGTTGCACGAAGATCAGAAATGCATTTGTTCACAAGCTGCACAGACTGCTAGCCAATGGCCTGCAACACACAATCCTAGTACACACACAAAGGATGAAGCGGCACTTTACACCTGACAAAATATGCAATTTTATTTTATTTATACATAGTGCAAACCACTAGTGTGGTCCAAGCAGGAGGGGCCATCAATAGTAAAGATGAGAAAATAGAGACAAATAGAAATGACAACCAAAATAATAATAATAATAATAATAATAATAATAATAATAATAATAATAATAATAAACAGAGTAGATAACACACAGGATGTGGTATAATTAACAGCTGCAAAAATGATACTCCTGTTCATGCATAAAATCACTAGAGTCAAGCACACTTGTAGGTAATTTGTTCCACTCTGAGACAGTTTTAGAAAAAAAGCTGTTCTTAAATGCGTTAATCCTGGCAAAAATTGGTACCAGTGCTCTATCGTGAGTATGTCGATTTTTCCTTGTAGACCGAGGCTTTACTGGTATGGTAAATTTAACAGATTCGGAATGACAGTTATGAAAGACAATCATTAATAAGTATCTGTGTGCACTTCCCATGCACTTCCAACATGTCTTGAACACTGACACAAGATGATGAGTCCATGCTCTCATAAACAAGCAATGATTTCCAAAATTACATCTTAGAGAGCACAAACACATAGGGCCCCTGAATAGGTGCACATTCTGGTCCACGTAAGCTAAGCCAAGTTTTTCTCTCGAATGCTGCAAACCATTATTCTTGCAATTGCACCCCGAGGCAAACTTACGCCAGCAGTTACCCCAAATATGCTCTGGCGACTGGCCCAAGTGCTCTGGTACACAAAGTGTTTCAGCAATCCAGCCAAGTCGCACGTAAAACGGAGTGACAAGTAGGCCAGCTAACATGTTAGGCTGTAAACATTCATGCATCCCATACACTGCCTTAAAGGGACACTAAAGAGAATCATTAAATGAGTTTTAACTGATGAATAATTCTTCAAAACTCAATAATTTTGTGTAAGAGGTCGATTACTAGAAGACAAAATGAAGGGCAGACTTCTATTTTCTCAATTTTGTGCTCTAACAATAGTGCCGATGCATCATTATGACGTGAATCATAATTTCCTCTTATCTGTGTTTGTATAAGGTCTGAACGGATGTGCTATCGTACCAGATGCAAACAAGCACAGGGAGGAACAAACGAAGTCTTATGCTTAATTACTCGGTTTTTACCTGACCATTTTTCTCAAAACTTCCCTCATGAGACTTACTATTCAGTGTGATCATTTTAGTTGGTGGAGTGTTTCTGGGCCACCTGCATTAAGTTCTACGCACAATTGACATGTTTGACCCTTTGCTGTACCATACTTCTTGTTTAGTGTTCTGAATTTAGTGATGTGTGCATGCCTCTAGTTCAGTTTATTATTTACTTTCTTGCATCATTTAGAATGTCTTGTCACTGTTCCATCATTTCCTTTTATTTGTGCCACATTTTCCTTACTACAGGAATTTAAGTGCCTTTATTTTAAGTGCCTTTTTTGAAATTTTAAGTTGGCTTTATTCACTCACAACGCATATTTCATATATGTCACATATGTTGTACTTTATGCAATGCACTCCCTTTGAATGATGCTCACTAGATGAATTTAGGGTTATGAATATATAACAAGACTGAAAAGCAGATTTATTGAAAACAATTGTGCATGTCTTCTGAACACTGACTAGTGTACCAGTCAGACATACAACAGAACAACCTATTGTATTTAAAGCCAATTTAAAAAGAAACAAGAAAAAAAAATCATGCAGGGCTACAAAAGCAGAACAACACTGATGCCACTTTGAACTGAACTGTTTGCGACCCTTACTGAGCTGGATGAGGTATAAAATGGTGTAGAAAAAGCCAAGTAGCGGAATGGCCACTGTTGTTAACGACGACCCCATCAAACTGATGTGTTAGTGGCCATTTATAACTTTTCTTTTTATCCTGCCCAGAGTTTACCTATTCAGGGGCCCTATGTGTTTGCGCTCTCTAAGATGTAATTTTGGAAATCACTGCTTGTTTGTGAGAGCATGGACTCATCATCTTGTGTCAGTGTTCAAAACATGTTGGAGAACCATGCGGTAGAGGGTCTAGAGAAGGCAGAACAAAAGCGGTGAACATGAAACAGGAAGGAAAGTGACAGGGCAGAACATAGATAAGTCACTATCAGGGTAATACTACTTAGTGTCTCTAGTCATATCTGCGTATTTGCTGACGATTGTGTTGTCTACAGTACCATAACTAACATCAGTGACCAAATATTGCTTCTGAACGATCTAAAAAATATTCAAAATTGGTGTGATGACTGGCTAATACTACTAAATCCTTCTAAATGCAAGGTTATGTCAATAACCCGCCGTCTAAATCCCCTCAGATTCTCCTCTGTAATATGTAACAAGCCTATTGAACCAGTTAAATCCTTCAAATACCTAGGCATCACTATTTCTGACGACCTTGACTGGTGTTCGCATGTGAATAACGTTATATCTGCAAACAAAAAGATAGGTTTTTTTTAAATGCCACTTACAAAACGCTCCTCCCCACGTTAAACTACTAGTATACAAATCGTTCATCAGGCCTAAACTTGAATACGCTTCTGCCATATGGTGCCCGCATGAAATTTACCTCATTAACGAATGCCCTTGAAGCCGTACAGAATCGCGCTACTAGGTTCATTTACTCTGCATATTCTTACGACATCAGCATATCATCCTTAAAAGCAGACTCCGGTTTACCAACACTTTCGTATCGTCGTCGCATCGCCAGCCTATCTTTATTTCACATTTTTTTAGTCATCTCACTCTTCCCCCATACATTTCACCACCAGCATGAATATCACTTCGCACCGGTCATTCATTAAGTGTTGCTCGCCCCAAAGTGCGCACTGTCACTTTTTCGTCGCCTTTGTTCCCTCGCGTCATTGTAGACTGCAACGGCCTTCCCTACCACATCGCTGCCATCACCAGTTCCTCTGCATTCACGGAAGAAGTGTCAACGATTATCTCACCTTAACTAATATTGATTTAACTATTGTTGTAAACCCACCCCTTATGTAATACCCCCGTGTGGGGTCTTTAAGGAAATCAAGAAAGAAAGAAGAATAATGAACGGCAAACGCCACATGGTGACAACTATCACATGTTGCGGAGGTGACGCCAGAATGCCCTCCAATGCGGGCAGAGTGGTTGCAGAATCGCAAGCCGTCAAGGAAAAACAGCTGCAAATCTCCGCTTGCATATCAGCTGACAAGAAAGGGGCACTAGTAAGGCGAAGAGTTTTAAACGTATCTACACTGATAAAAGCTCACCCCCGCACGGCTTGTGATGGCAGTGACTGAAAGGTTAGCGGAAACTCGGAAGTAAGAAAGCAAAGAAGAATGCAAAGCTGAAAAATTTAATTACATTTGATTTTGCAGTGGTGAAAACATGGAGAGGATCTTCGTAATTAAGGCAAGACGTACACAAGTGCCGGCTACCAAATAGCATTTCATGGTATTCAAGCAGAACTTTTTGTTGGGCTAGTTGGTGCCATGTTACTAAAATACTAAAGCACCAAACAGACTACACGTGTCTCGTCTTGTGCAGTCTGTTTGGCGCTTTAGTATTTCAGTAGCATTTCATGGAACAAAAACATAATGCGTGCTTCTGCAACTGTTTCAAATAACTAAATAGTAGGGGAGTTAAGATAAAATGGTAACTTCTGCTGACCGAACAGGTCACCATTGAATATGACCCGCTTTGACAAGCAACATACTTAATACCAGTCAGCTGGCTCTACCATGTGTGAATCTAATGCTCGCCATACTGCAGTTTAATGCAACATCAGAGTGCCCAATTGCATGCCTGCCAATGGTGCCACATGCATAGCCTCGCATCACAAAATTTCACCAATATGATAACCTTTCTTGCAGGTATATACCCCACCCCCACCACATGACCTCGTATCAAATTAACTTCAGAATGCCACAATGTTTTTACAGGAGAAGAAAGTTAACGAATTTTGAAAGTGGACACGTTCCGATGCTATATATGCACTACCGAACTACTGCAGATGACAGACATCGCCCTTCACTAACAGGCCACAATTCGGGCAAAATTGGTTGAGCAAACATAATGCAAACAAAGTTTTCCAGTAGGCTGTATCTGAATTCTAGCATGGAACAAAATTGGAACACTTCAACCTGGCAAAAAAAAAAATCTTATATCCAGAAATGCAAGAAGAGAACCCTTCAGTATAGTGTGAGGTTAGAATTACAGCACAACTCCAAGAACATCAGACTTTCTTTGCCACATATTTCATGGAGTCACAGCTGCTCATAATACTATATTAGAGGATGTCAGCAGACTTGGCTTTGGCAGTCAAGGATGTTGCAAGAAAAAAACTCTGCACTTTGTAGCAACACAAAAGTCTAATGTAACACCGATGGCAAGACAAGCAGCTTGCTGCATAAACTTGTGTCATTGGCATGTAAACATTTCTATCATCATGTATTTGTATTTTTATATTGTAGTTGCAGCTTATGTTGCATTATGTTGTAGGCTGTGCTAACTGCATTATTGTGCATTTATATTTTTTTTCTTTTAGGTATTACCTTATACTGATTCACACTTCATGTTTATTTTCTTTCTAAGTAGAAATTAATTTCTTATGTAGTTTGCTTTGTAAACACAATATATCGCCTGTACTTACATATTTATTTAGTCACATACCTTACATGCCCAGTGAAGGGCATTGAGCAGTGGCGCACCGACGGGGGGGCTTCACGCATTCAGCCCCACCAGACCAACGTGTACCTTCAGTGCACTGTTCACATTGTCATTACAATTCAGGAGGTGGCTTGAGGTAAAATTTTCCTGATTAACAAAAACACTATCACTGTCTTGTATTTATTCATTCATTCTTCAATTACTTTGAGTAAAACGCTGAAGAAATAAACATCATCATCATCCTTGGTGTCATTATTATAATTATTAGGCATTTTATTTGCTGTTTGATTCCTCTGGCTAAAGCAAGGAAATTGCATATTATGCAAAGTACTTGCTTCACCCCACCCCCCCCTCCAAAAAAAATTTAACCCCCCCCCCCCCTCTGGCAGAGATCTTGGGTGCGCTACTGGCATTGGGCAAGGAGGGTAATATGTCAAACAGAGTAGAAAAAATTATCAAGTGCAAAGGTAGTGATCGTACACACAAAGATAGGAGCTGAGTTATCTTTTAGTTTAGACTCTCTACTAGCCTAATGGGTCTAACCAGTGTTTGCCTATTTTCATGTGTTGTAATCTAAAGAATGCATAATAAAAGAAATAATCCTTCCTTCACCCTAAATGCCCCAGATATCTAACATTCCCTAAGCCTGAAAAACCACTACATTCACCTTACAAAATGCATAACTTCAGAATTAATCTCGCATGCCTAATAATGTGTACCTACTTTCAAAGAGACAACAATAATAATAAAGAAAGGACACTTTGAAGATGAGGAAAGAATGCTGCTCCATTCAGTTCACTGAGAGTCCATCAAAAGGCCATACTTTCCTGCTCATCGCACGGGCAATCTTTCCATACCAACAGAAGGACATAGGCCCAGGTGTGCAGGTCAGCATAATCATAGGTCAATAATCAGAGAGCACAGGTCAGCATAATCAGTCATGAGTGCATTGAGTCATGCTTGCTTCACACTAATTTCACCAGGCATGAGAAAACAGTGACGAAGGGTGTGAATGACGTGCGCATCACCGGGAGCGAGTGCTGGTTAATGTGAGTATGAGTGCAAGTCAGAGACAGTGAGTGTGAGAGCACGTGACTAGTGTGAATGTGAGTGACTCAACGAGTGAGAGTGGATGCAAACTTGAGCATGAGTGAGTGTTAGTAAGTGTGAATAAAAGAGACTATAAACGCGAGTTAGTGTAGGTGAGTACAAGTAGCAACACGAGTATGAGAGAATATCTGTCTATTGCATTGACCTACATTGAATGGTGTAGATAAAAAGTAGCCTCTACGCAAAGTATTAGGCTTGAAATACCAGTGGTCAGAAACCAGCTCGCAATGAGATTATTCAAATACCGAAACGTTAAGAAAACGCTGCCATTACCACTCGCCAGAAGTGACATAAACCAAGAATGCTGAGGACCAGCGCGGCTCCTCGACACAATCTCCGAAATTAGTGGCCACAGTGTGCTCAATATCTTCGAGGCTATGGTATGGGATTTGCATTGTGTGCGTTAACCGCCAGGTGCACGTGACTGCTTAGACTGTGCTAGTTAAGGGCTGTAAATAAGAAAACTTTACAATCACCAATCCCTGCAGCATTGCCAAGATTACTTGAATGGCATTTACTACTTGTTTAAACCAATTTAGCCAAAGTGAAATTTCGTTGCAGTTCGTATTTAAAGAAACATTAACAAAGAATGTTAAGCTGGGTTATCATAAACATCAACGCAATTGAACAAAATTTTCATAAGCCCAAAAAAAATGAAAGATGGAATTTAGTTTCCTCGCTAGCTCCTTGTAATTTTACACAGGGTCTGGGCAGCATCGGCTCAGAACTAGTCAGTAGTTATTTTATAAAGAAGGCTTAGACACTATTCTAAAAAAAACAATATTCTATCTAACAGGTTCAGGTAACCCTTTAGGAGCAAAATTAGCCCTAACATTATGAGAAAATACTTTGAAATCTGCAATGCCACACTAACAGACCGAGGCTGTGGTTCATGCACAAAATTCAAATAAAAATTCTTCGTGCCTTTGTTTTCACTGCTAATGACCAACCTGTTCCAAAATAATAAAATAAATAAACAAGAAAAATGCGACTAGCATATTGAAATAGCTCACCAGAGTAAAAAGAATGCTTGCTTTTCAGTGTCCCTAGGAACATTAAACAGCAAAGCTAATCAGCTTTACTTAATGTACACTCAATATAATGAACAAAGTATATATATAAAGTTCCAACACACGGTAAAAGCCTTCAAGACAAAAGATAACAAATTATTGGATATAATGAAGTAAATCAACTTTTCTCTGATAACATCAGTGTGTATGCATATGACATTGGATATAACGAAGTTATTTATTTCCATGTCAGATGTGACTTCATTATAACAATGCTGAACTGTACTACTGTAGACTGGTTACTGCATGCCATAACTGCAGAACAAGTGGGATGCTTGCAGGCAAAGACGCCCACAAAAATGGCTGTAGAGCAGCTGATGGAAGCTTTAACGAAGTCCAAACAAAAATACAGATAGTAGACCTGCCTGCGCGAGCACAAGCACTTCCTGCAGAAATTTAATATTGCATGCATTATGCAGCAGCACCACTAGGAATATGCAAATCAAGCGCAACAGGCACTGAATGGCCCAAATCCTTCAGCAAGGTCAAGTTAGGAAATGTCGAGCAGGAGCAGCCCAATGTTAGTTAAAACTGGTTGCAGACAATAGCTGAGCACAATGCAAGAGACGAGTGTGAAAATAGCACGTGTGTTTCGTTTGCATATGCACGAAGTCATCGCATCGGTTACAAGAATCTGTGCACTACGTCAGAATAAGATGTTACAAAAAATGTAATCAGTACTATGATAGGGCGTTTTTCGAAGACATTTATTTGAAGTATCAAACCCTGGTGCGACTGCAAAAAAGGATTAGACAACTGTGCAGTTATGCGTGCAAGCATAATTTTGTTTCCAAGCACCTGACTTTCGAGAGCTACCACAATGAAAAAAAAAAAAAAACATGCATGCCAAAATAGCACATACAAAGCAAAAGCGCTAATGAATTTTATTTTAAGATGTGTTAAGTACATCTTGAAACAGTTTTTATTGAACCTGTGCTGCAAGTTTGATTAACGTGTATGAAAAGTTTTAGTAAAATGAGTTGCAAGGTTTGGTTAGGTTTGATGTTTGCTTTCGGCATCAGTGTGTCATCATGTAGCGGGTTCATTTCTTTAGGTTTTTCACAATGTATAATTACATTAGGCATATTTTTTCCAAGTGGCTGAATAGGTTCTTTACAAGCACACTATACATGAAATAGTTTATGCTCTTATATCTGATTTTCCTGCAGAGAGCGCTCGCATGGAGGCAACACTCTGTACACTTCACCAAACTCGAAGAATTTAATATTATTAAACTGTTCTCCAGCAGCAAGCTTCTCGCGATTATGTAAATACCAAAAATTGTAGTAAAACTAAATTTTCAATGGAAACAGTTAATTGAACAATGAAGCCTTGGCCTAGTTCTAAGCTGAGGCATCCCTAGGATGCCCAAGTCTGCATTATGACCCCTTTCTCTTCGATAAATCTAACAGGCAGTTCAAAAGATAATACTTGCATCTATAGAATTAAACAGTTCTTAGGTTAAGCCCAAACTGCATGAGAGCGATTTTGTACGCGACAGCGACGAGCGACCAAACGGGCCGTCGTGCGAACAGATCGCTCGGTTCTAGAAATCTAGAATTCGCCGCTTGTCGCCCGGAAGTTCTACGAGCGACTAGACAATAGCGCGAAGCCGCAACTGGATATACATCAGTGAAGTACTACCGATTGTCGCATGGAACGAGCAAACGACTAGATTTTGATACGTACAAGGATAATAGCGTAGTGCAAGACCTTTAGAAGTGTTTATGCTTCTCTTTATACTAAAACACAACTGAAATTGATAAAGCAAGCATCGCACCAGTTTCGGCGAGTATTTCTGCCCTCATACTGGCAAAACCGGGGAGACGTCGCTCAAAGTCGTCGCTCGCATGCGGTACGACTTGTAGGCGACGAGCGACCGCGACAGCCATCTCCATCGCGTCGCTTGTCGCTGTCGCGCGCAAGATCGCGTGCATGCGGTTTATACTTCCACAAGTCTTTATGACCAAACGCATTTGCAATTATACAATTATTTTTCTATGGCTGGTGCCATTCTTCTTTTTTTTCATTCACTGCAGTTTTATCAACTCGCCCGTGTGTATCTCTTGCTCATTAAAACAATGCTGCCTCAAAGATTTGGCAAGCAATGTACTATCGACCAAAACAGTTTACACACCACGGGATCTCAGAAAACGCTAAATATTTGAGCAGCCTTTAAAGTAGCCAGTAAGACCATACATCACAATTTGGTTCACATATACCAGTAGAGGCTGAAAATGGGAATACCAGGCTGCGTTTTGAGGCTGTGAAGAAAATAAGCTTTTTGTCAGATCCCTTGGCCCGTAAACTTTTTTGGTCGATAGTACATCTCGACATAAAGTGCCAACACACACTACCAAGTTGAGAAAGCTGCCCTGCATGGCATGCAGTGATCACCGAGAAGCCACGTGTGCCCAAAGCACTCTTGCTTTGCAATACAACGCAGAAAGAGGCGAGCAACTGGTGGAAGGAAAGATAAGGAGGATCACGCTAGGCGGAAGCTCTCCTTATCGGCTCAAGAGGCCACAAGGACAGCACACACCTCCACTGCAGATATCGGCGGCAAAAGACACACCAAAGCACCTCAAGAAGGGAAATTCCTTTTTTGTTTTGTTTTTTCATTGCACTGCAAGGATAACTATCAGTCTCAAGGCGCCAAAAAAATATAACGCCGAGTGATGATGGATATGGCAAAAGGCCTCCCCAGAGAGGTCAGTCAGCCAAGTACTTCTCGCAACTATTATTCAGAACTTCCGGCCTTCATTGAATTCCTTTACTCAAGTTGGATCATTTTCTGTATCACAGGAGACATAGTACAAGCACTCGTACAAACGTCTAAAGACTGCTGCGTGGTCTGGTCAAAATAAAAGGTAGGCGAAGTGTCACTGTGGCAAAAAATAAACTGTGTGTCGCCCTGTTCTGTTTACGACTTACCTAATTGCACAAAGCAGCAACAAGGAATAAATTTGCGTGGAATGGCAGTAGTTGTTCAGTCACTGACTATTCACATAAAGTACAAATCTGCAATCAAGGGTGCGCTAATTGCAGGCTGGCTAACAGATCTAAGCACACTTGCTCATGTCAGCTTCAATAGCCCAATTTAAAAGCAGCACTACATTGTCACGGCAGAACCAAAACGGACCTCGAACTGACGGTGCTACTGTGTTCCTATCATCTTTATCAGTCAAACAGCAAGATTATTGCTTGCTTGCACCATTTAACGCTCGCAAATAATGTGTGCAGGGTCATGGCAATATTAAACATTCATCATGCATCCTTAGTTATGTAAACAAAGGCTTCATTCAAGCATTTATGCAAATCGTCATGCTCAATACCCTCACCGTTTATTTTCATATGTGTCAGTAAAGTTCATAATTTCAAGTTTTTAGTGGACACTAACCACCAAATTTCCACATTCTATTGCAGAAATCAGAACCAATGTACCAAACAGATGACCTTGAAACGATAGTAGTAGCCCCGAAAATTGCCAGGGCATAATAGCACCCTCAGGATCTCATCTTCAATATGACTACAGCGTGCTTGTTCAAAGGCTGTCGCCACAGTGCAAGAATTCTTAGTGGGTCCTAGAGTTACTCGAGCACAAGAGTGTCCAGTTGAAACTTGCGCTTTATTGCTCAAAACATGATCCTAGCTGAACCTGCAGCTGAACACTTCATGAAATGTTTCTGCGTGTTTGCAGCACAAGTATCAATTTATGACCCAAGACCTTGAAAAAAAGGAGAACAATTTACCCTTTCAAAGGGACACCAACAGGAAATGCTAAATCAAGCTAGAGCTGCAAATTATGCTGCCAGGAGACAAAAAATGCAAGTCCTACCAACACACACAGAGTTGTTAAGCCAGAAAGCCACAAGAACAAAAGCCCTTCCAGTTGCCGCACTAGCATGCGGTTTGCAGGCTAAAGATTTAAGAGAGAAAATGTTGGGCCTTCATTTAATGCTAGTAACGAACCCTCTACTACCAAATAAATGAAACTGACTCATAGTATAACTCTTTTAGTGTGCCTTTAAATTGTTGGTGCTGTTACACCAAATTTTGACTCCAAAATGAAACGCAGCCAAGGTTTTGAGTGGGGGCTTGCATGAAGTGGCCTAGACATGATTGAAGTGCATGACACCTTTGTTAGCATGGCAACAGTCCCGACAGCGCTTTCCTTTTTTTCACCCTATTTTTATTTATGTAGTGGCATATTATATGCTAATGCAGTTTGGAAACAGCATGGTAGCTTGTCACAGTAGTTCTGCAAAAAGAGAGACACCTGCTGAAGAAAAAGGCAACAATGTCCCACTAAATGGACAAGTGGCTGAGAAACTGAATGTGGAGACTAGCTGGTTGCTCATATTTTAGGAAAGACGCCAGCACCTGCTCATCAGAAACCAAGAAAGGACATACAGTACTGCCAGCCAGCTATGCAACTGCAGTCTTCATACCCCTGTATCATTTGCTCGGAATGCTCTGATGATGATTAGCCAACAAGTTGATTGAAAGACCTTTCTAGCCGAATATTGTAATCTTTCGCACAGATGCAAATAACACGTTGGAATGCACATTCACTGGCTGGTCGCCCATTGCTATCCCGATTTGCCGGTTCCTCGAATTCTTGTGGAACAGTTCGAGAAGCAATGGGCTACTTAAGGCTACTTTAGCACTATTGCTGAACCTACAAGGTTACCTTATACGGGTGTCACACGGCGTACTTTAGTTCACGACCAATCGCGCACGATGGTCGCGATTGGCTCCTTCGCTCAAACTACGAGAGGGAGCCAATGGCAGTGCGCCGTGTGGCACCGGTTTTTTTGGCTATTTAGCATATGATAATATATCATTCGGATTCGTCTGCTCGTTATGAGGCGTGAGCACTTTACGCGAGGCACTAGGCTGGCGCGAGCACGTGTAGCTGTGCATTCACAACGCGGGGGACGCGTGGAGCAGGCCGCAGCTGCGAGGATTAAAAAAAAAAAAAAAAACGGAAGCAAGGTCGGGAATTAACGTTGCGCGAGTCACGACCTTCCGCGGCGCGGCCATACATTCTCGCGAATTCGTGTAGACGCGACCTCGGTGACATGCGCCAAACAAGATGGTGAAACTGCGAACAGTCACGTGCGTGACGCAGGAAGCTAGCCGTGCTTGGAGGGAATTCATTCCGTTTCATTCGATTAATGTTAGTAATGACGATCGGGTGACGGGAGCGGTATTGACAACCGAAGCTATCATCAGACCGGCCGCAGACGCACCGGAACTCGGCACGTGCACCGCGCGAGCTCCGTCGTAGCGGTCTCCGTGGTTTCAACTGGAAATCCGGTCCGCCACCGGGACCGAAATACAAAGAGGGACTTGGCTCGGCAGGACCGAAACGAACGGGTGTGCCTAGTTCCACATGTAAGATTGCGAAAGCGTGCATGTGGCGGCAAGGGTGGGGGGGCCAAGCTTTCCGTTGCGCAACGCGCTTTCGGCACCTGCTGCTCGCGCTTTGGGTCGCCGCGTGCGATGCAAGGACGGCCCGTGGACGGGCGCACCTTGCGAGGTTCGGCCTCGGCATAACGGAAACGGTCAGAACGGTAAAAACGGAGCGCGGGCCGTCGAGAGCGGGTCAACCTTCGAGGACAATCGCCCTTGCGAGGCAGCGCCGTCAAAGTGGGCCGAGAGAAGACGAGGAGGGTGCGCGAGGGGAAACGACGACGCAGGCGACGCGAGAAATTTCTCCGCCGCCCTCCCTCTTCCTCGCACTCCGGCGTCATCGGGCGATACGCCTGCCGAGGGTGTCCCCCGGCAAGCCAACGGGTCGAGCGGGTGACGTGTGTGTGACGGCCGGGCGCGGATAGCCGATGCGGCAACTGAATGAAAGAAAGCGACGGCGGCAACGCGCGCCCCGTCCCTTACCTCCTGCGTGGCCGTCGGGCTGTACCACACGAGTACGAGCGATGTGGCAATGTTGACGAACAGTCCCGAGAGCGTCATGAGGTTCGGCGCCAGCCAGAGCGGGCACTTGCTGGTCACCCAGTTCCAGAAGGGTTGCATGAAAGGGTCCGCGAACGAGGAGCCCGAGCAGCTGTACTTGTGCTCGGAGAGCCGCTTCAGCTGCTGCTGGCTCAGGATGTCGGCCGAGCTGAATATCATGGTGGCGGTCGCGCACCGACGCAGACTCGCACCGCACACTCGTAGGATTTTAAGACCCTCTGCGAACAGCGGCGCACACACCACGGGCACTCACTGAATGCTACCCCGCCGGCCTCTAGCAGCTACCGCAGACGCCATCGTCCCGTTATCAGAGCCACTGCCGCGGACGATATTCGTAGGCGAGTCAGGCGCCGACAAGCACAGCTACAGAGACGATCGTCCGATCGCTGCGAATGCGAGACGACGTCAGACTCATTATGACTGAAGTTGCTGATGATGATAGCAAAACGCGAAGCCACCTGTCGGTGCAACCTTCGCAGCGCTTTGCGTTTCGGTTTCGGTCTTGTTTCGGGTCGCAGTGCGCTGACGTTTTCGCTTGCCGCACACAATCACAACCATCCATTTTTTTTTAAAGTACAGCAAGCCAACGTTTTTATAACTTGCCCCTCCCCTCCACCCCCACCCTATCCTTGTGGTGAAATAAATCAATTCAAGCACGCAAAACTATTCACTCTCATCTCGTTGTACCACGAGCTTGCAAGGAATGTCAAGAGCATCAAGTGTGAACAAACAGTGTCTGCATATCCTCGTAAAACCCCATGTACAGTACATTGCACATTGCCTTCTCCATTTTTTTCGGCGTTCACTCGGAAGTGATTACGCAAAATATTCATTTCGGGGATGAAGTACGTGCATGTACGCGTAATTGTAAAGAAGAGGTTTTCTCATATTCTTGTCATCCGCTTTCGAGGAATTTGACGCTGAATTGATCTAGACCCCTGTGCCGTCCCAGACGACCCAAAGCAACCTTGAGGTGTGTTTCGAAATCACTGATATTGCGTGAAAATACCGGACGTGACAGCAATTAACATGGCAGTGTACAACACGTAGTTCCATCATTATCTCTGCGTTTAAGCAATGAAATGCAGTTACTTTTTTACCACAGCAAACATGAAGAGAAGATGGAGATGGTTTTTTTTTATTTTTTTCACGTGCAGGGAGACGCATTTTTTGGCATCTAACCTTGGTATTTAAATTTTAAATGTCAAACGCGATGACGACGTACGTCACGCTTCTCTGGGACTTTAGTATAGTATTGATAAATTCGTACCGACGCGTAGAAACAAAACTAAACGTCATAATCCACGGATCGCTCGTGAAACAATTCATCTCAACCGTAGAATAAAGCGAAAACGCAAGTATAAGCTAGCTCAGAATACCGAATTCCGCTCTTTCAGGGATGCTTTACTCACCAAACTATGTAACGCCCGTGACAAATTTCCTAATCAGACTATGATTACATTCTTAAAAACTCCACAGCCAAGTTTTGGCGTTTCCTGTCTAACTCTTATAATCGAAGTTTTCAGCAGTCAAACTACAGCGTAAATTCTAATCTTAATGATATCGTCAATGAATTAAATTACATATTATATACAGCATTCATTCGACCTTCAGTTCTCAGCGCCCATGATAAATCATATACGCCATCTGCGTCACAATCAATTCCTGGCTTTTCAATTAGTCGCTAAGGAATTCTTTCTATGCTGCTTGATACTGACGTAAAAAAGATCGCCTGGAACCGACGGTTCACCTAACAACTTTCTTCGACGCTACTCCGAACTAACTTCTGAATGTCCAGATACATTATTTTTAATTTATCTCTTAAACAGAGCTCAGTATCAAAAGACTGGCTCACGGAAAAGGTAATACCGGTGTTTAAATCAGGTGATAAACTTATTCCTAATAATTACAGACATATTGCCCTCATAAGCACATGCTGTAAGCTCTTGGAGAACAATAGAGAGTTTTAGAATAGGGGCCCCAAAGAGCTTTGCGGGTGGTAGCGTTGGGACACGCAGGAGTGAAGAGTTTTAGAATATAGGGCTTTGCGTTTGCGAATAGCGTATTGTGCTTGCAGCGCCACTATGGTGTCAAAGAAAAACAATTATAAAAATAAAATAAACTGTACCATTTTATGATAAGAAGAGTAATTTTGACTTTCGTGTTCTTACGTTTAATTACAATTTAGCGGTTCTTCTATTAGCAGCAAGCGATTTGTTGCGCTTAATTTCAGTAACCAACTTTACCTAGACGCGTATAATATTTTGTTGATTTTTAGCATGGCTTTCGTAGGAAGTTTTCAACCTCAACACAATTGCTGTCTATTGTACACGACTTAGCCAGTGCCATAGATGACCGCCTGCAGATTGACGCAATATTTCTAGACTTGTAAAAGGCATTTGACCGTGTGCCATATGCAGATTTTATTGAAATCCTTAAATCACTTGGAATACCAGAAAATATAATGCATTGAATTCAGACTTACTTAGAAAATCGTGATTCAGTTGGCGGAAATTGATGGTATGAAATCTAATAGGCTGCTTGTCTTATACGGTGTACCACAGGGTTCACTGTTGGGGCCCCTGCTGTTTCTTAAACTATGTAAATGATATTACTAAAAATTGGGATCCTATAATGTCAAGGCGAAATTGTTTGCTGATGATTGTGCCATTTATTCTGCTGTCAGCAGTTCTTTACGCCAGGATACACTTAACGTACAGTAGTATTTGTGAACTCACGGACTGGTGCGACGACAGAGGAATGGAAATAAACTTTTCCAAAATAGTGTTTATGAAAATAACGAAGAACACTAATTTATACTTACCAACATTGGCAATCGGAACCTTGAATGTATTACCTCTGTTAAATACTTAGGCATAACAGTTAACAGTAACCTCAAATGGGACACCCATATTAACAACACATGCAACAAAGCATTAAAAAAAACTTTGCTTTCTACGTAGCCAAAGCCAAAGAACGGACGCGAATTCCGCAACGACATCGGCACGGCCCTACGATGCTAACAGCGCGAAAACAATCGAAAACCAACACATTGAATGGCTGCAAGTCGGACGCAAGAGAAAACAAGCATCGGAACCCATAAAAGCGCAAAACGAAATGTCGAAACAAGACCCAAAGCCCACACCGCAACCGTCAAAACAACGCAACCAGAAGATGCCACCTTTCTCAACCGACGACTTCAAGATTGTCTACAGGCCACAAGTGGGACTCGACTTATCGAAATGGAACCTAACCGCAGTTACCCACGCCATCGGAAGATCCAGCGGCCTCACGCAACATGATATTTCCACGATAACGTTCGAGTTCAGACGCAGAGGGTAGAAAACGTCATCATTGCGAGTACCACCGACACTGAACGTGCAACCAAGCTCAAAAGCATAACGACCATCCAGTTAGGCGGCACCTTCTTCAAAGTGAACCCCACTGAGACATCCCGACGATCGACGTAAGCAGAGGCGTCATCTACGGTCTCCTGACAGGTACCAGTAGTGCCGAAATCGTAGCTGACCTCAGAGTCGATTCGAGATACACAGTTCTCGGTGCACGCATGCTCGGTCGATCTTTCACGGCCGTCATCACTTTCGACGGGCCACACGTCCCGTACTACATCACCTACCACAGTGGGGACGGACTATCGCTGTAAGCCCTATCGAAAGTCCGTGCAGTACTGCCGAACGTGTGGTGCCATTGGACATAGGCAAGACATCTGCCCCAGTCCCAGAAAACACTTCTGCTACAAGTGCGGACAAGACGCAGTACTCGAGGATCACGAATGCCTACTGAAATGCAAAATTTGTGAAGAAGCACACGAGACCGCTGGAAAGGAGTGCAAGAAGAAGCTAAGACCCAACCCACCACCTTACCAAGTAAGACAACAACAACTTAACAAGGCAAAAGTCCGAGACAGCCATTGGAATTTAAGCAGCGATGACGAATTCCCCAAGCTAGAGAACCTGTCCACAAGCTCGGGCAGTGCACCGCGACGCCATGCCGGCCGAAGCAAGTCTAGGTTTAGGTCTAGGTCTGTCGTACCATCGAGGTCCAAGTCTGGCACGAGATCCCGAACGCGCTCCGTTCAACGAGTCAACTATGCTGCTGCAGCACGGGGTTACTCTCACAACACGAGCACTTCGGATTTCTCGACTGCAGACACCGCGGCGCTCAGGGCTCTGGAGAACATTGTTCGAAATCAGCAGAAGGCGCTGCAAAACCTTCGCGACCAGATCCAAATCCAAGGCGCCGTCATCGACAAGCTCACACAACTATGCCAAGAACGAGAAGAAATTATACACAAGCAGAATGACAACATCGAGAAGCTCACTCAATTATGCCAAGAACAGCAACTAACTAAACAACAAGCCAAGAACCTCACGAAACAAGAAGTTGAAGCTGTCGTGGAGGAGAAGATTGTACACGCCATCGAAACGAAACTCGAGGCTCTAATTGAATCGAAGCTCACAGTGATAGTTGAGTCCAAGCTCGAAGCAATCTTACAAGCGCAATTGCAGCCAATTCATACTCAAATCGGCAACAAGTTCACGACACTCAGCCACACCATGGACACACATACAGCCCAAATCAATGAGATGAAATCCCAGCTCACTAACTTCATAGCCCATGTCAAGAACAACTACATGAGCCACGCGGAACTTGAGGAAGGGCACGGAAGGAAGAAACGACGGCCACACAGCAAGACGCCTTCCCGTTCGAACTCTCTTGAACGGGAGCACGTTAACGCACCTGGGGCTCCTGTGGATGGCAAACTCTAACTGCAAAACTCCCATTTCGCAATCGACTTTCCGCATCTGGCACTGGAACTGTAGATCCTACAGACCCCGCTTAGCAAATCTACAAGAATATCTAAAGACAAATCATCCAGACATCATCGCCCTCCAAGAGACCAACACCAAAGAAGTTAGGCTTCCAGGATACAACACCCTCACCATAACCACAAGAACCACCATACTTCTCAAGAAGACAATTACGGCCCAAGAACACAGGATAGAAGACACCACGATTGAGAACACTATAGTAGAAATCATACCCGACCGCAAGTCGCACCAAAGCCTCTACGTGGCTAACGTATACAGCCCACCGCGAGACCAGCTCGCGGACTACGATCACTTCATCCGCGAACTCCGAAAACGCACAAGAGGACACCGGCTCGTAGTCGTAGGGGACTTTAACGCCCGCACACGGCCTGGGGCTATGCCACCACTACGAAGAAAGGCGCGAGAGTCCACGACGCCGCTCAGCAACACGGCCTCACGTTGTGGAACGATTTGCTCCAGCCTACGAGAGTCGGAAACAGCGTCTCAAGAGACACCAACCCCGACCTTACCTTTACGCAGGATGTGAAGAACGCGATCTGGACCTGTCTCCCAGACACTCTTGGTAGTGACCACCACATCGTTCAACTCGACATCGAGCACGCACGTCGATCTGCCAGGACTGGCACGGCAAGAATAACGGAATGGAATGCCTTCAGAACCGAGCTCGACGATCAAACTACCATATCGGACATCGACGCCTGGCTCAAACAGATCCTGGATACCGCCGAGCGGTTCACAAAAATCATCCAACTTGATGACGATCAGCCCACCATAGACACTCACCTACTCCACCTCTGGGAGGCCAGAAGGGCCCTACTCAAGAGATGGAAGAGGCAGAAACTCAACACGCAACTCAGGAAAAGAATCGCCCTATTGACAGAACAGTCGCAGGAATATGCTGAACAGCTAGCGAGACACAACTGGCGCGCCTTCTGCGATAAGCTTCAGGGCACGCTCAGTACCAAGAAAACGTGGCACCTGCTGCGCGCTCTCCTCGACGAAGGTCCCACCAAGACGCAGCAGCGGCAACACATCCGTCGATTAGCACACAACTACGACGGCTCGGAGGAAGACCTACTCCGCGAACTATGCAACAAGCTCCGCGGTCCCTCCCAACCAGCGACAACCCCGCCACTCAAAGAATATGAAGGCAGACCCAAAGCTGACTTGGACCGGCCCTTCACACCAGCAGAGCTCCAAGCAGCCATCTCCGAGCTCACGAGAAACACGAGCCCAGGCAAGGACAGAATAGTGAACAAGCACCTACGACAGCTGCCCCAACAGGCCTTGACGGCTCTCCTCCGGTATTACAACGAGTGTGCTGGGACAAAGGAGAGCTGCCGGCCGCGTGGAAGCACTCGGAAGTGCTCATGATACCAAAGCCCAAAGAGCCCACAGCTCTCGAGAACCTGAGACCAATCTCTCTCACTTCGTGCGTTGGTAAGCTGTTTGAGCATATGGTCCACGACCGGCTCACATCGCACGTCGAAGACAATGGGCACTATCCAGACGCCATGTTCGGCTTCCGCCAGCTTCTTTCTACGCAAGACGTCTTTCTTCTCCTAAAGGATGACCTCATTGACCACCTCAGCAAGAATAACAAGTCGTGCGTCCTTGTCATCGACGTGAAGGGCGCATTTGACAATGTCAGCCACAAAGCGATACTACAAAACCTCGAGGAGACCGCCTGCGGTTCAAAGACCTATGGCTATGTCCGTATCTTCCTCACCGGCCGGACGGCCACGGTGGGGATATCCAACTTGCGCAGTAAGGAATTCCAGCTGCCGAACAGGGGAACGCCGCAAGGCTCCGTCGTGTCGCCCCTCCTATTCAACGTGGCACTCCTCAAGCTCCCCCAGCTTCTCGAAAACATCCCAGGCCTGCGTCACGCCTTCTACGCGGATGACATCACGCTCTGGACGCGAGGAACGAGCACCGGAGAGCAAGAACGTTGCCTTCAAGAAGCGGTTGATGTTATCGAGCACTACCTTGATAGCTGCGGCCTCCACTGCGCACCTGAGAAATCGGAGCTACTCGTACTCAAGGCACGCACGAGGGGTAGACATCCCACCTACGAAGCTCCAGACCCATGCGTCACGCTCAACGGGATCCAAATACCGAAGGTCGCCTCGCTTCGAGTACTCGGCTTGCACCGGCACCGAGATGGATCAGGAGTCGCCACGTTCCCACGGCTCCAACGCACAATCTCCCAACTCACACACCTCGTAAGGAGAGTAGCTAATCGACGCAGTGGTCTCAAGGAGCAAGGCACCCTGAGAGTCGTTCAAGCTCTACTGACCAGCAGAATAACGTACGCAACCCCGTACCTGGCTCTCAAGAATTGCGAAGTCGACAAGCTCAATGTCATCATCCGCAAAGCTACGAAGCTCGCCATGGGTCTACCACCTGTGGCATCTACCACCCGTCTTCTCAAAATGGGTGCTCATAACACCTGGCAAGAGCTGGTGGAAGCCCAGAAAACCAACCAAATCGAGATGCTGAAGCTCACGCCGACGGGCAGATCGGTCCTTGCGCGCCTCGGCTACGGAGAACGCTACATCTCCGCCGCGGACCGCAAGGTCAAGATACCGCCATGCTTAAGAGAATCCCTGAGCATCGGCAAACGACCGCGCAACATGCATCCCGAGCATCATCGGGGACGCCGGCTCGCTCGAGTCGACGCCATCCGAAGACGCCACAAGCACGATCCAGATGCTCGCTACGTAGATGCGTCCAAATACCCGGGGAAAACCGCTTACGCCCTGAGTGTGGTTGACTCGAGAGGCAAAGAACTGGCATCCGCCACAGTCAGGGTGCGGAACTCGGAGACAGCGGAAGAAGCGGCGATCGCCCTCGCCACCACCACGAGCACGAACGCGGTCGCAGTCTTCACGAACTCCCAATCCGCAGTACGCAATTACACGAGAGGCCAAATATCGGTGGAAGCAGTCAAAATTCTGCAGAAAAGAAGCACTCCGCTCCCTTACACCTGCGTCACGTGTGTACCAGGGCACGAGGGGCTCGAGGGAAACGAAGCGGCACACGCCGCGGCCCGCGACCACGTCAACCGGGCCTCTTTCGACGCCTCGCGAGACCCCCGACCGCCTGGTGACGCAACGGAAACGGAGACAATACCCCCCGCGTATAACGCCATCCTCCAACACTACCGATTGGGACGCAGGGTGTACCCGCCACCTCATCCAAAACTGACGAAAGAGGAAAGCACCGCATCCCGAAGACTGCAGAGCAATTCGTACACCCATGGGATCCTCATGCATCGCATTCACCCGACACTACACACATACAACTGCCCGATCTGCGCCGTGCCAGACACTCTGGCGCATTTGCTACCAGAGTGCCCGTGGCGCCCCGAAGACGCCGTTACAAAAAATAAAACGTCCGAAGACGTGAACCTCCTCGCCGAGACGTGGGAGGCCAAGATCACCCCGGCCCTGGACGAACAACGACGTCTTGTCGCCAGAGCCCGGGATGCTATCGCGGCCAGAGGATTCCTGGAATGAGGGACCCTCCCACCTAGAGTGATCCACAGCTCAAACGCTCGGGAACACCGTCTCGAAAATAAAAGTTTATATCATCATCATCATTTCTACGTAGAAAGCTAAAGAAGTCACCTTCATCTGTCAAGCTGCAAGCTTATCGTTCCCTCGTACTTACCTGCAGTATTGTGTAAATAAATAAATAAATAAATAAATAAATAAATAAATAAATAAATAAATAAATAAATAAATAAATAAATAAATAAATAAATATTCTTTTTCAATTTCATAACGTCACAGTAGACAATAAAATGTACCTTGAAACGCGATTATATCCCATAGTTGTGTTTGGGTCTGAGGAGGACATAGCACTTTCAGTATTTAAGAAAAACAAAGTGCAGCTCATTGGCTCAAACAGCTTGTTTGCTGCACGTACACTGTACAAGGTTGCACTGTATCGTGTCGCTAAATGTTCAGTAATACAAGCCTGTTTAAAGCTTGCGATTAGAGTGTTGTTTCTTGCTATGCGCTCGGGCACTCACTATCAGTGACATCTGAAGCGCAACAAGTTCTTCTTAGGCAGCGCGGTCAAGAGAGGTGAATAAAAGTTATTGCCATTAATAAGAATAAGAAATTCTCGTAACTGTAGGGGACATGTCTGTCTTTCTTTAAACTCCGATTTCCATTTTAGATTCGCGAATATCAAAATTGTTCAACAACCGTAAAAATATTTAACAAAATTCATGACAGGCTTAAGTCCCATAACATATTCTTGATATAAGCGCGAAGAAGACACGGACGGAGGCGGAAGAAGACAGGACGAGCGCTAACTCACAACTAAATCTTTATTGGGAATAACAAACATATATATAAGTGATTGCGAAAACCGTAGCAAAGAAAACATCACATGGTTAGCGCTCGTCCTGTCTTCTTCCGCCTCCGTCCGTGTCTTCTTCGCGCTTATATCAAGAATATGTTACCGTACCAACTCGCCCAACTATCCATTCTTATTAAGTCCCATACTTGATGATGCACAGTGATGCACAGCAATGCCAAGGTAGCTGTGGAAAAAGGGGGAAAAAATAAAGGGGCGCTGACACGGAATTTTCTACTTGTCATTCTTTTTAACAGAATCAAATTATTTTTATTATTAGCTCTGACGACCAAATACCGTAGGTCTTAAAATCGTACCTTGCACTATGTTTTTCATATCTTCTTTTTTTTTCGGGAGCTTGGCTAGCGTTATCTGGGACACCCTCTACATAAGCATTGCTCGTATTGGGAGCTAGGGCAATGCTTGGCGCAGCAGCTACCATGCACTATACACTGGTATCCTAGCTAAAGCAACGAGCACGCGGTTGAAGACGCTTTGTGTATTGTGAAGAACTGAATTGCTATGTAGCACATGCAGGAAACGAAAGTATACTGAGTGGGAAACCGCTTCGCGCTGGTCTCAGTATAAATGAGTTTGTTTGTTTGTCTCTTTGATTGTTTGTTTCTTTGTTATTTCTTTCGTAGCAACGCTAACCGTTGTCACGGTTTATACAATCTAATAAACACATCTAACAATGGATACGTTATCAATAGGGTTCATATAGTTCTCGCTCTTTATTTTCGCAAAATTAGTCACCCTTTCTTTATGTTTCATTTCCAGCCAAACATTATTTTTCTAACATGTATGTCAACTTTCACCGACTTTTCTAGGTTGATAGTTTTTCGCGTCGAGCCCTAGCCGTTTCTTTTCTTTCCAGTAAATATTCTGCTGACTAATTTTCTCGCACTTGAAACGTGCACATCCTGCTCTTCAATACTGTAGCTACATCCAATGCACACTATAACAAACATCAGTCTTCAGCGCAGCAGATAACACAGCAGTCTATACTAAGTGCGTAGCGCAATGGTAATATGTGACTAAACAGATATTATGAGAATGCATTTGATATTCTCGCACGATAAGAACGACAGTTTGTGTAACATTATGCGGGTACAGATCGAGCTCCAACAAATAATGTAGACAAAAAATTATATAGTAGATACGATCCCGTTACTGTCAGCGAACTTGCACATGCAGTTCTTCCGCGTCGCCGCGCGAAGACTGCGACGACCCGGGCCAGAGCCCTGCGTCCCCCTCCCCACTTCTCACTTTTTGTCGCAGCGACAGGGAAAATTAACGCAAATAAAAATAAACACTCTCCGTTGCACTAAATACACTTAATTCAACCTTGGTTAGTTCGACTTCTTGCTTAATTTGAACTCACTGAAACATCCGGCCCGCCGGCAAGAAACCATACATTGCTATAGCAGAAATTCTTGATTAGTTCGAACGCGAAAGCATGCCGGTTCAGTTAATTCAACACCCAGTGGATCCCTCGGCAACGCTCAGGTGCGTAGCGGTTTCTATAAAGCTTGAACACACACACACACACACACACACACACACACACACACACACACACACACACACACACACACACACACACACACACACACACACACACACACACACACACACACACACACACACACACACACACACACACACACAAACATTAAATTTAAAATTAAATTCTGGGGTTTTACGTGCCAAAACCCCAATCTGATTATGAGGAACGCCGTATAGGAGGGGGACTCCGGAAATTTTGACCACCTGTGAATCTTTAACGTGCACCCAATGCACAGCACACGGGGTTTGTGTATTTCGCCCCCATCGAAATGCGGCCGCCACGGCGGGTACACAAAAATATCAGCATACTGAAGTAATGAGAGCGACGCTGACGACACCCCCTCTCTGGAGCAACCGAGTGCGGCTGATGTTGAGGCTGGCTTCAACGCTGCGGAACTTCATTCTCCTTTTCAGTTCAATGTTGAGGTAGCGTTTAAACATGTTGGTGCTCCTCGTCGCGCGTGCTGATTCAGTCGCGCTTCAAGAGCGAGGAGCAAGAAAACAACAATAAAAAGTTTCAATTCGTGCACTTCGGCACCGCTTGTTAATTCGACCTTTCCAATAATTGGCCCAAATATTGACGTCCAGCAAGGGTTGCATAAAAAGGAGTCGACCGTAGCTAAGATTTCTATGTCGGCCCGTGAACTCCACAATTCCGGAAGAAAAAAATGCCGTACCTTTCTCGGCGTTTTATTTAGTTTACGCTGAAAACTTTGGGCCGTCGTACGTAAAACGACGTAATCATCAAACTAAGCTTCTCCTGCTGAGGTGTCTTATTGCGGAGAAGCCAACTTACACCACCGCTTTTTAGCGAAGATGCACAAGGATTCGCGGGCCACCTTATCAAAGTCTGTACCTCCTCCTGTCACGTGGAGTCTGTGCCACCTCCTGTATACGTATCACGCTTTATGTAATACGGTGATAAATGTTCACAGCCGCGGTGTTTAACAAGACAGGACGCATAATTATTACTCCAGGAGCCAACCAAGTTGTAGTTGCTGCGGGCTTAAAGCGTCGGCATTGACGTAATAGTGAACATGCGACATGACATGATTTTAGAAATCATTCTTCGACGAGGACACCTGTATGAGACAACAACGTTTGTAAGCGCAGAAAAGCAGCGCTAGACAGGACAAGATAGGAGAGAGCACACCGGCATGGCACAAAATATGACATTGTGCGCTCATATTACCATATGTACTGCCTTTCTGCGATCGCGAACCAACTGGCCGCCAGTCAATAGAGAGTTTTAGAATAGGGGCCCCAAAAGTTTGGGGCCCCAAAGAGCTTTGCGGGTGTTAGCGTTGGAGCAGGCAAGAGTGATGAGCTTTAGAATAGGGCTTTGCGTTTGCGAATAGCGTGTAGCGCTTGCAGCGCCACTACGGTGTCAAAGAAAAACTATTCTAAATATTAAAATAAACTATACCATTTTATGATAGGAAGAGTAATTTTGACTTTCGTGGTTTTGCGTTTAATTGCAATTAAGATGTTATTCTGTTAGCAGCAAGCGATTTATTGCGCCTAATTTTGAGTAACCAACTTGACGTGCCTCCACCAGCCAAGCTAATCCACGTTAGGCCTACGAGCCACGGAATCGACAATCGAATTCAGAATCAGCTGCGTCTAATGAATCAATCTTCATTACACACGTTAGTTGAGAGAAAGCGATAATCGCAGACACTTCTCCTAGCTTAGAAACTTCACGCGTTACCACAAATCAAGCCGACTTTGGTACTCGGAGAGCCGCCGCTTCGATGGGTGCCGCCATGTTTGTTGACGCAAAACTTTTGGGGCTGCTTTTGGGGCTCCCGCTAAATCGGCGAAATAGCGTGCCCGACGCAAAACCCAAACGCAGTTAGCGTCTCGCGCATGCGCAGTGGTGTCGACGCTATTTCTTTGGGGCCCCAAAACGTTTGGGGCCCTTATTCTAAAGCTCTCTAATACTTGCTAACGTTTGGAACGTGTTGTTGTTGGACAAAGCTTTACAATTAAGACGCCGCACGCAGTACAGCCATCCACGTGTCCGATATCCCGGTATTCCTTGAGGTGTAATACGCACACGGACAAGTTAAGACACGGGCGCTCAGTGGAGCCACGTGCGTGCTAATTCCGAAACAACAGAGGCGCCTCTTAGATGACAGAACGAGACCGCGGTGCCAGAGAATCTCGGCAGCTCAGATGCATTGACGGTAAGGAGGCAGGTGCTGCATACATGAAGCCAAATGAGTAGAAGTGATCCAGAGTCTCCATTACTCTTGCTTCAGACATACAGAGACAGGTTTTATCCCGCTGTTGAAACAGCACAGCGCAGTGTGACGCATAATTGTCTCGCTATTTGCGCGGCTAATGATGAATGGTTGCGTGTTGACTGGTCATCCATGGTTGAATGGCCACGGCACGTCTGCTCCGTGTGTGGAGCAAATAAATGTATCGCGGAACGTTATACGACGCGAACCGGAAGGATTTTACAGCGCGCCTCGACTGCAGACACCCCAACCTGGGCGTACGGTTTCAATCAAACCGAAGCGCCCCGACGCTATTCTGCCATTTGTGCGGTCACGCGAGTCCGCACGAAGCACGCATTTCGACAACGCACGCCGTCTCTGAGTGTGTGACCTTTTAGCGCAATCGGCCAGGGATGGTCGCGAAACCACGATATGTTTAATACGCTTATAATTTCGAGTTTCGCAAGTCTCGCCAAACAAACTGACAGCTTGGCGACGTGAGGGGCTTCCGACTGTAGCCGTTCGACGGTAAGCGTTATGCATTTTCGCCATTTCGCCTACCACCCCTGACTGCCGATCGTTATCCTTGCATCAGAAACGACACTGGTTGTTCTATAAAATAACTCAATTTATCGCACGTCTAGCACCCGGATTCGCACGTGAACGCGACACATAGGATTAGAATATGTAATGTCCTGTTGGACGCTTGAGGTATCAATAAACTTTTTAAAAATTCCCACCTGGGGGTTACGTCAGCTGAAATTTTAATTTCTCTTTCTTCATAGTATAAAAGGCGCCGACCTCAATAGAAAGTATTGTATCATATAGAGAAAGACGGCGATGACTGCCACAAACGCGTCTCTTAACAACACGAATGACTACATGCTTACAACACAGCACATACGATTGATACATGGATATATTTGTCCTGTATTATCGCCACCATCGTTGCTTTGCCTACATATCATCCAAATCCTTTAGGTAAATCGGATTTATTTAATTTAATTACCTTTTACTCTATTGCCCCGAATATATCTTACTCTTCGCGGGAATAGAACATTACAATGTAATGGGCTATTAGTACTGTTGAGTTATAATCAGTCAGTCATGCAATTATTCGTGATTTTCTGCGAATAATATGGTTTTGAGAGTGAATCGAATACCAATCGAATAGTGTGATAAGCGATTCCAATTGAATATCGAATACAGCCGTTTTACCATTAATATTCTTAACTATATTGTGCGGAAAAGGGCAAACGTATATATGTGCGGCCACATTTAAGCACACAGTGCTATAGAACAGGGGACACCAAACTTTTTGGCCACAGGGCCGGATTGGCGACCAACGGTAGTGCCGATGGCTGGGCAATAAAAAATTTAATAAATATTATAGTAAAAAACGCGCAACTTTGCACTCGGTCGTGCAAAGCTTAGGCACAGCAAAACTGTCGATCCTCAAGTCTGACTGACTGCTACTGCTAGGTATTAACTTGGTTGATGCTAGGTCTTAACTTGGTTTAACTTAACTACGCACGTAGGAAGATATTCCCGAGCGATCATTTTCGGAGGTATCTTCCCTTTCCCGACATTTCACGAGACTATAGGTATCCGCGAGGAGCGGGCGAAGTGGCGGACGTGCTTCGTGTCGGCTCCGCTATTTTCCTATGCTTTGGCGTATTATCGAACGTTTCGTGGAAATTCTACTTACCAGCGATCGACGGAACCTACAAGCAACATGGGGATGCTGGATTTCTGGCAGTAGGCGCATTTTTTCGATTTTTACTGCCATTTGAAGTTCGAGCTCAGCCAGCTGAGCGCTAGGCCTAACGTGAAGGAACCGAGCCGAAGTCTCGGCGAGGCCGTGCGGCGCTCGCAAGCTAACATGAGCCTGGAGAAGGAGCCGTAGACGATGCCGCTTCCCCGGACGAGCTCTCAAGCGGGGGAACGTGGTTATTGGGAGGAAAGGCCGTTTCACGCCCGAGCACGGCGGCGCATCCGCTGTGGGCGAGCCGACGGGGAGCTGTACGAGGCCTAACCCCCGGCTGGGGAAGAAACTGGCTGCAAGATCGGTCGAGAAGCAGTACGCGGAGGTTCCGGAAGGTGCTGAGAAAATTATTATTCGCCCGAAAGGAGGTATTAATCGCATCCTGGAAGAAGTTGGAAGACTGCGCATGCACGTCTACCTGGCCCAAGCAGCCGGGGTCGACCCGGAGGCTGCAGACGAAGACGTAGCATCACCAAACCTGACGCAGCAATATCGATCATGATAGCTAAGCTAGACGCGGTACGAGCAAGCAAGTACGCTGCGATCACGGCACTTCGGGTCGGTAGATCGATGGTCGAGACGAAGGCGTATATTTCCATGCCGGAAAACGGAGGGAAAGGAGTGATCCACGATGTCCCGCTGGATGCAACTCACGAAGAAATCCTCGATGCACTTAGAAGAAATATGAAAAACCCTTCGATTATTGGAGTCAGAAGACTAGGAGCGAAATCCAAATCTGTATTGCTCCTGTTTGAAGATTGGAAAGTGCCGATGGAAGTTTACCTCCGATGCTTCCCCACACGCTGCTACCTATGCAAGAAAAAAATATGAAGTGTGTGTCACCTGCGGAAAACTTGGACATCGGGCCGACGTTTGCCCGAACCCCGACGACGTCAGATGTCGGGGATGTGGAGCCGCCAACCCGGAACCAAATCGCAGCTGCGAGCCTCGATGCTTGCTATGCAAGAAAGCCCACCTCCTAGGCGACAAGTGCCGGGAGATATATCGCATGCCGTACATCATCAAAAAAAGATTATGCGAGAAGAAGATGGAACAAGAGAAGCTCCAGGCGCAAGCCCGACTCAAGGCGAGCCCCAGGCCACCAAATTAGCACCTATAGAGGAAAACCGAGGCAGAGCAAGGGATGCTACCAGTGACCAGGAGGGGCAGCAGTCGAGAGAGAGATCTAGTTCGAGACCCGGAAGGAGGTCCAGTTCGTGGTGCGGAGGGGGCGGCCAGCAGACTCCAGCCAAGGGGCCTGCTGACCAGGGCCGAGTACCTGCCAACCAGGGCCGGGGACCAGGCCTGCCGCCCAGGGACCCCAAGGACCCATGGGGGAAAAATAAAAAAGAAGAAAATATCCACTCGGCAAGCTTTGGTAGCAAGGGCTCCCAGGCTGAGAAAGATGAGATTAGCTTACTTAAGAAACAAATAGAGGAGCAGAAGAAAGCAAACATGAGGTTAGAACGATTGCTGAGGGAAACCCAAAATCAGCTGATCGCACTAAAAACAGAGAAGGGCCCCGCAGAGGCTCCCAAAAAATGCAACACCCAAATAACTCCTCCTGCTCCTGTGCCAGCTTCATCTTGACCGGCGGAAGAGGTCATGAATGTTGATTTTACGAGACAACCCCCTTCCAAACGCAAGGCGGGGGAGACCGACCCACTGGCGAGCTGGCAAAAGAAAATTGAAACGTGGCTGACAAAAATGGACAAGGAGAACGAAACTATGAAAACAGGACAGCTACAGAGTGGAGGAGCAATTGCGCTATTACAGACACAATTGAACCAACAGTCTTGCAAGATAGACGCCCTGAGTGCGTCGATGGATACCTTAGGCACGACAATAGCTAGGCTGTGCGAGATAATCGGGGCAATAGAAGCGATTCTTAATAGAAATGAATAAACGTTCGGATAAGAAAAATGCCTCCACATTCTGGCAGTGGAATTGTGGGGGGTACCAAAGGAAGAGAGCGTTGCTGCAACAATACCTCGAGCTACAACAGGAAGCACCCGTAGCCATAGTCTTGCAGGAAACGGGTAAGGCCCCTGTTAGGTTATCGGGTTACCAAAGCTTTGACAGCGGCAAGGGGGATAAATGCCGAGTCACCACCTTCGTAAAGTGAAACATTGCAACCATAGTCCATGATGTCTCCCCAAGCGAGGCAGAGGCTGTTCTCGTTGAGATTATCACAGGAAAGAAAAATAGAGACAGCATATTCCTGCTGAATGTGTACAGCACACCCAGGCAGAAGAAAACTAAATTCATTACTTTATTACTTTATTCCGCAAAGCACTCAATTAAAGCCGCAGCTGGGAGACCGCTCATCATTATGGGAGACTTCAACGTGGCTCACGAGGAATGGGGATATACCTACAGAGACGCCAAAGGTAGGCGAATTTGGGAGAATCTACAAACGCTAGGGCTTACTCTACATACTGACCCATGCGTCCCTACGCGCACAGGCAACAATATAACTAGGGACACTGCACCCGACCTCACGATAACCCATATGGCGGGAACAGTAACGTGGAGAAGCACAGGACAAAATCTAGGCAGCGACCACTTTATTATTTCGCTCACGCTAGGAAAAGGCGTCAAGACTCGCCTCATCAAACAGCCGAAATTAACGCAGTGGGATAAATTCAGAGAAATAAGAAAGGAGGCCTCACTGCCGCACGATATCTACAATATCGACGAGTGAACACACCTCCTTAAAACGCACATAGGACAAGCGACTACAACTATAGAGGATGAGGGCGCACCCCCAGTGCTAGACAGCAAACTGCTGAACATGTGGAGCAGAAAGAGTAACCTGTAGAAAAGACTCAATGCACACAGATGGAACAGGAATATCAGGCGCGAATTAGCCAGACTCAATAAAGAAATCAAAACGTATGCGATTAAGCTCAACGAGCAGAATTGGTACAGCAAGTGCGATGAGATGCAAGCCAATATGAGTCTCTCCAAAACCTGGAGCCTTCTGAGACATCTCATCGACCCTAGTAAATAAAAAATGCAGGCTAGTACACACCAGGTGAAAGCGAGGCATGACTTCGTTGGCACAGATGACGAGCTCATTAGCGAGCTCCAAGAGACATATCTTGGAAAAATGTCACAGTTTCGCCCTAAGGGCGAATCAATGAATGCGATAGCAACACAGCAATGTCATACGAAGTAAGGTGAGCGGCTTTGGTAGCAATATGAATTGTAGTAAACATGAGCTGATTAAGTAAGCAGGTGTGCTGCGGCGTAAGTAGACCGACATGAAGAGAGACTCGATGACCACGAGAAGGCGCGTGTGAAACAGTGGTGTTGATGAGAAGCGCTTCCCGTGGGCAGCACGTGCGAAGGGACACACCTGTAGAGCTGCCCTGCCGATCCGGGCAGCATTGCATGTGTAGCGTGCGTTGGAAAATGTGGCCCGACTATTACTAACTGAATGAACAAGCGTGGTGTGAGCGCGCACAAACAAACAGGAATAGATCACACTGAACGACTGCAGACAACGACTGTCAAAACGCTGGCAGCGAGCGTATATACGCCGCAGCGGGCGAAGGTACGTGCGGTCTATCGCTTCAACGGAAACTGAGCGGCGAATGCACGGCGCATAAAGGTCAGAGCCGTCTGGAGATAAGAGACGGTGCGGACGAGCGACGAGCGCGGTTGTTGGCAGCGTAGAAGTGCCCCCCCCCCCCCCCCGCGCGCTCCCTCCGGCGCTGGCTTCCCGCTTCCTTGCTTGCGCGTGGCTGCGCTATCACGGAGTGCGTTCGCTCTCCGTGATAGCGCGCGTCCCCGCACGCTTCCGCTCGGGCATACGGCGCGCGGCGAAGATTTTATCTATAGGGAACCTCACGGCGACGGCGACGGCGACGGCGACGGCAGAAATCCGGTAGAAGTGTCCATATATTTGCTATCGCAATAAAACAGAGAGCGATGTGTTTAAGGACTACGAGGGACCTCCCAACCCAGATCTCGATGCCCCCATCACCTCGATAGAGGTTAGAGCAGAGATTAATAACCTCAGAAAGAGATCGGCCCCGGGTCCGGACGGGATAAAGAACACAGCTCTCAGGAATCTAGACGATGAGTCTATCATCGCACTAACCAAATACGTGAACCAGGTGTGGGATACAAGAGAACTCCCAAAGACATGGAAACAGGCGGACGTAGTCTTTATTCCAAAGCCAGGCAAAGTGTACCCGGCTTAATTGAACAACATGCGACCAATTTCCCTCACCTCGTATGTAGGAAAATTGATGGAGCATGTTGTTCAAACGAGACTGACCAGGTACATGGAGGAGAACGATCTCTGGCCGCATGAAATGGTTGGATTCAGGCCGGGGCTCAGTACACAAGATGTCATGCTCAGACTTAAGCATGATATCCTAGACCGATATGGCTCAACTGACACCAGGGCGATCCTATAGGCCTCGACCTCACTAAGGCATTTGACAACGTTAGCCACAAGGCTATCTTGGCAGGCCTCGAAGAGGTAGGTGTGGGTCATAGGGCATATACATACGTCAAAATCTTTCTGTCACAGGGGGAGGCGATCGAATATAAAATTTCTGGATGTAAAGTCCCCTCCCATCACACTTGGGAGCGAGGGGACTCCTCAAGGGTCGGTGCTATCACCCTTCCTATTCAACATAGTGATGAGGGGTCTCCCGGCGGAACTCAATAAGAATAAATCAATAAAATTTAGCATGTACGCGGATGATATCAACATCTGGGTCATCAGTGAGAGTGACGCAACCATCGAACTTAAACTACAGATAGCGGCAAATATGGTGGAAGAGTATGCGGCCCGCCGAGGCTTGTCGTGCTCGCCACAGAAATCGGAGCTATTAATCATTTAGCCAAAACATCAAAGGGGACACGCTGGGAGCATCAGACCAATCATTGTATTTATAAACGGAAAGGAGGTTCCCAAGGTGGAGGAAATCAGAATTCTGGGCATGTATATCCAGAGAAATGGATACAACCTCACGACAATCAAAAAGTTAGAAGGATACGCGGCGCAAGTCACGGGGATCTTTAGGAGAGTTGTACTCAAAGGCAGGGGCCTCAAAGAGAACAGCCTCCTCAGGCTCATGCAAGCCTTTATTACTAGTCGAATAGCGCATGCCACACCGTATCTTGTTTTTAAACAAGAAGAAAAAGACAAAATAGATGCGATCATTAGGAAGAGCGTTAAGAGAGCCCTATAACTCCCAGACTCGACCTCGACAGACCTTCTTAATTCTCAAAATGGGGGTTCACAACACTCTAGTTGAGCTCACTGAGGCAGTACGAGTATCTCAGTTGGAAAGATTAGGCCAGTCCAAAACAGGGAGAAAAATCATGGAATGGGTAGGAATCCAATGTGACAGGGGTGCCCCGACTGGCAAGAAGGACATACCGTTGGACGTGCGTAAACGCTTCCGAATTGCCCCCCTACCTAAAAATATGCACCCTATCTACAACAAAGAAAGGAGAGCTCGCAGGGCTAAAGCTCTAGTAAATAAACTTAAAAACATGCCGGCGCATAAAGTAGCTTACGTGGACGCCGCTTGCGGCAGAGACGGGGCTGCGGTATCGACGGTGGTAGATGACGACGGGTGCGTTCAGATAGCGTGCTCCACGTGCACGAGGGACGCCTGTATAGCCGTAGATGACGACGGGTGCGTTCAGATAGCGTGCTCCACGTGCACGAGGGACGCCTGTATAGCCGAGGAGTTTGCAGTGGCGCTCGCTTGTGCGGGTACAAAAGCGGGAGTCATATTATGCGATAGCAAATTATCTATCCGAAATTTTATCAAAGGGCGAATCTTGGAAGAGGCCCTCAAAATTCTACTCAAAAACCATCCTAGTAGGGACATAACTTTTGTTTGGGTTCCGGCCCATGAAGAAGTCGCAGGTAACGAAGCCGCTCACGAGCTCGCCCGATACCTCTACCACCAGGCAACTCTAGAGCAGCCAGTTCCAGGGATCAAAAATAGCATCATCACGTACAGGAAAATTGTAGGATCATTACAAAGCCGAAAGAAAAATCTTTCCGCCTCCGCATCGGCCTCTCTCTCTGGAGGACGCTCGCATTTGGCGGCGCCTCCAGGGAAACAATTATACATCACCATATTCGATCTGCTTAACTCAGACGAGGGACTATAACGACGCCCTCTGCAAAATTTGTAAGGAGAAAGGTACGTTAGACCATGTAATATGAGAGTGTGCTGGTTACCCAGGGGCCAAGGAAAACATTGACAGTAGAGAAGCCTGGGAGGCCTTGCTCCAGAGCGAGGCTGAAGACCAGAGTCGAGCAATCCGTCTGGCCAATGAGACCGTGAAGACTCACCATCCTCAACGCGCGGGGACTGCTTCGCCCCCCCCCCCCCTACCTACGTGTAGGTTAGAGGCGGGCACCCCAGCTCGGTGGAATAACAAAGTTTTCAATCGATCAATGGCGAGACTAGCGCTGCACGCGTCGGCGCCTACGAGCGACAGCGTTCCTGGCATGCCACAAACGCAGGCAGGATAACCAAGGTTGGCACAGTGCCAAGAACGTTGTTCCTTGC